>NC_140593.1:1231717186-1231882924 GCF_964204655.1 Triturus cristatus
GGACACCCCAGCAGACAATACATTCGCAAAGGGTCTCTCCTACCTGACGCTGCAGGACACCCCAGCCCACACTACACTCGCAAAGGGTTTCTCCTGCCTGACGCTGCAGGACACCCCAGCCCACACTTCACTCGCAGAGGGTTTCCCCTGCCTGACCCTGCAGGACACCCCATCCCACACTACACTCGCAGAGGGTTTCCCCTGCCTGACCCTGCAGGACACCCCAGCCTACACTACACTCGCAAAGGGTCTCCCCTGCCTGAGCCTGTAGGACACCCCAGCCACAATACACTTGAAAGGGTCTCCCCTGCTTGGCCCTGCAGGACACCCCAGCACACACTACTCTCGCGGAGGGTCTCCCCTGCCTCACCCTGCAGGAAACCCCAGGCCACACTCCACTTGGAAGGGTCTCCCCTGCCTGACCCTGCAGGACACCCCATCCCACACTACACTCGCAAAGGGCCTCCCTGCCTGACCCTGCAGGACACCCCAGCCCACACTACACTCGCAGAGGGTCTCTCTGCCTGGCCCTGCAGGACACCCCAGCTCACACTACACTCACAAAGGGTCTCTCCTGCCTGACACTGCAGGACACCCCAGTCCACACTACACTTGGAAGGGTCTCCCCTGCCTGACCCTGCAGGACACCCCGCACACACTACAATCGCAGAGGGTCTCCCCTGCCTGACCCTGCAGGACACCCCGCACACACTACAATCGCAGAGGGTCTCCCCTGCCTGACCCTGCAGGACACCCCGCACACACTACAATCGCAGAGGGTCTCCCCTGCCTGACCCTGCTGGACACCCCAGCCCACACTACACTCGCAAAGGGTCTCTCCTACCTGACGCTGCAGGACACCCCAGCCCACACTACACTCGCAAAGGGTTTCTCCTGCCTGACCCTGCAGGACACCCCAGCCCACACTACACTCGCAGAGGGTCTCCCCTGCCTGACCCTGCAGGACACCCCAGCCCACACTATACTCGCAGAGGGTCTCTCCTGCCTGACCCTGCAGGACACCCCAGCAGACACTACACTCGCAGAGGATCTCCCCTGCCTGACCCTGCAGGACACCCCAGCCTACACTACACTCGCAAAGGGTCTCCCCTCCCTGACCCTGCAGGACACCCCAGCCCACACTACACTCACAAAGGGTCTCCCCTGCCTGACCCTGCTGGACACCGCAGCAAACACTACACTCGCAAAGGGTCTCCCCTGCCTGACTCTGCAGGACACCCCAGCCCACACTACACACGCAAAGGGTCTCCGCTGCCTGACGCTGCAGCACACCCCAGCCCACACTACACTCGCAAAGGGTCTCTCCTACCTGATGCTGCAGGACACCCCCAGCCCACACTACACTCGCAGAGGGTCTCCCCTGCCTGACCCTGCAGGACACCCCAGCACACAATACTCTCACAGAGGGTCTCCCCTGCCTGACCCTGCAGGAAACCCCAGCCCACACTGCACTTGGAAGGGTCTCCCCTGCCTGACCCTGCGGGACACCCCAGCCCACACTACACTCACAAAGGGTCTTTCCTGCCTGACATTGCAGGACACCCCAGTCCACACTACACTTGGAAGGGTCTCCCCTGCCTGACCCTGCAGGACACGCCGCACACACTACAATCGCAGAGGGTCTCCCCTGCCTGAGCCTGCAGGACACCCCAGCACACACTACACTAGGAAGGGTATCCCCTGCCTGGCCCTCCCAGCCCACACTACACGCACAAAGGGTCTCCCCTGCCTGACCCTGCAGGACACCCCAGCACACACTACACTCGCAGAGGGTCTCCCCTGTCTGACCCTGCAGGACACCCCAGCCCAAACTATACTCACAAAGGGTCTCTCCTGCTTGACGCTGCAGAACACCCCAGCCCACACTACACTTGGAAAGGTCTGCCCTGCCTGACCCTGCAAGACACCCCAGCCCACACTACACTTGGATGGGTCTCCCCTGCCTGACGCTGCAGGACACCCCAGCCCACACTACACGAGCAAAGGGTCTCCCCTGCCTGGCCCTGCAGGACACCCCAGCCCACACAACATTCGCAAAGGGTCTCCCCTGCCTGGCCCTGCAGGACACCACAGCCCACACTACACTCGCAAAGGGTCTCCCCTGCCTGACCCTGCAGGACACCCCAGCCACAATACACTTGAAAGGGTCTCCCCTGCCTGACCCTGCAGCACACCCCAGCCCACACTACACTCGCAAAGGGTCTGTCCTGCCTGATGCTGCAGGACACCCCAGCCCACACTACACTCGCAAAGGGTCTCTCCTGCCTGACGCTGCAGGACACCCCAGCCCACACTACATTCGCAGAGGGTCTCCCCTGCCTGACCCTGCAGGACACCCCAGCCCACACTACACTCGTGGAGTGTCTCCCCTGCCTGACCCTGCAGGACACCCCAGCACACACTACACTTGGAAGGGTCTCCCCTGCCTGACCCTGCAGGACATCCCAGCACACACTACTCTCGCAGAGGGTCTCCTCTGCCTGACCCTGCAGGACACCCCAGCCCACACTACACTCGCAAAGGGTCTCCCCTGCCTGACCCTGCAGGACACCCCAGCACACACTACACTTGGAAGGGTCTCCCCTGCCTGGCCCTGCAGGACACCCCAGCCCACACTACACTCACAAAGCGTCTCCCCTGCCTGACCCTGCAGGACAGCCCAGCACACACTACACTCACAAAGGGTCTCTCCTGCCTGACGCTGCAGGACACCCCAGCCCACACTACACTCGCAAAGGGTCTCCCCTGCCTGACCCTGCTGGACACCCCAGCCCACACTACACTCACAAAGGGCCTCTCCTGCCTGACGCTGCAGGACACCCCAGCCCACACTACACTCGCAGAGGGTCTCCCCTGCCTGACCCTGCAGGACCCCCCAGCCCACACTACACTCACAAAGGGTCTCTCCTGCCTGACGCTGCAGGACTCCCCAGCCCACACTACACTCGCAAAGGGTCTCCACTGCCTGACACTGCAGGACACCCCAGCCCACATTACACTCTCAAAGACTCTCCCCTGCCTGACCCTTCAGGACACCCCAGCCACAATACACTTGGAAGGGTGTACCCCGCCTGACCCTGCAGGACACCCCTATCCCACACTACACTCGCAGAGGGTCTCCCTTGCCAGGCCCTGCAGGACACCCCTGCCCACACTACACTTTAAAGAGTCTGCCCTGCTTGACCCTGCAGGACACCCCAGCCCACATGACACTCACAAAGGGTCTCCCCTGCCTGACCCTGCAGGACACCCCAGCCCACACTACACTCACAAAGGGTCTCCCCCGCCTGACCCTGCAGGACATCCCAGCACACACAACACTCACAGAATGTCTCCCCTGCCTGAGCCTGCAGGACCCCCCAGCCCACACGACACTCACAAATGGTCTCCCCTGCCTGACCCTGCAGGACACCCCAGCACACACTACACTTGGAAGGGTCTCCCCTGCCTGGCCCTGCAGGTCACCCCAGCCCACACTACACTTTCAAAGCGTCTCTCCTGCCTTACCCTGCAGGACAGCCCAGCACACACTACACTCACAAAGGGTCTCCCCTGCCTGACCCTACTGGACACCCCAGCCCACACTACACTCACAAAGGGTCTCCCCCGCCTGACCCTGCAGGACATCCCAGCACACACTACACTCACAAAGGGTCTCCCCCGCCTGACCCTGCAGGACACCCCAGCCCACACTACACTCGCAGAATGTCTCCCCTGCCTGAGCCTGCAGGACCCCCCAGCCCACACGACACTCACAAATTGTCTCCCCTGCCTGACCCTGCTGGACACCCCAGCCCACATGACACTCACTAAGGGTCCCCCTGCCTGACCCTGCAGGACACCCCAGTACACACTACACTCGCAGAGGGTCTCCCCCGCCTGACCTGAAAGCAGAAACATGAACGGAACCTCCAGGGCCGCGTTTTTACCCAAATGACCCTGAGCTGGCCAGTACAAAGACCAGCAATAACAAACAATGAATATAATTGGAATTGGAATTGCCTTCATATAGCGCTTACTACCCCTGACAAATAAGAAAACCCTTCAAATCTGCTCCACAGCTGCCTTACTGGTCGCTGATTGGTAGATAAAGTAAACAGACAGAAAAGCCATTTTAAAAAAGAAAATACAAAATACAATACAAATCTCTAAGTAGGTATCAGGTCGGGTCCTTTGCAAAATCTTAAAACTCCAACCGCACTGGGAACAGAAACCAGCCCTGGCAATTCCCCTCAAACGGCCGCAGGAGGGGCTGCTACTGAGATGTCAATATGGCCCCCAGTAACAAAACCATCCCCCGCAGGTCTAAATCCAGCCCGCACCCTTCGGGCCCGCCGGGAAAACACCCGGTGCCCGCTACGGCCATCCGGCCCTGCTTAAAACATGGCGAATGGTCTGTATTTTTCTCTTTACACTTCACGTGTCCATGGAGACCTGTACCCTGAGCGACATCTGTAGATGAAAGATGTCGAGAGACATCTGTCGGGTGTCTGAGGCTGCTTCATTTTGCTAATCTAATCAGACCCTCCAGGATTTCGCAATTTGCAAAAAATTTGCGAAATCAGCAATTTTTTAAAAATGCCGCGATTTTTACAAAACTGCCCGCGAAAGTTCGGAAATCTTTTTTTGGGGACGAAGGGTTGTGAAAACAGATATGTTCACCTCTCAATTTCCAACTTTTGTGAAACGGAGGACATCTTGTGGCCATCTCGTTGAAGCGCTCACTTTGTCTTGTCTGATAGTACAGTTAATCCCTCAGAAAACAAGTGGTAAACAGCTAATATGCTCACAAACTGAGCCTAGAAACTCTTGATTTCCCTTGGACTACTCCAAAAAGTGATGGCAGAGACACGCACTAGTTTAAACATAGTGGAAAAGATGAAACACTAAGAACGCCGAGGGCATATCTGGTTTCAGCACACAAAGTTCCACTGTCTCTGAGAGCGCAGCCAATAAGACCTCGGGAGGTAGATTCCCATCGGACTGGAAGTGGACTCTTGGAATGGGATGAGCCCCGTACATGTCATTTAGAGATTCTCAAAGTTAAGTAACAGGGCCTCTTGGCAGGGACAGAATTAGAAGGGCAAAGAGGCTTACTCCTGTTTATATAGGATTTCGCAGGAGAGGCTAGTTTCGAGGGCGGTTATCACAGCCGAACTCAGCATGTTAGTTTGTCAATTAACAACGTCCTTAGCTTTGCTTGCTGTCTCTAGAGTTCCTTTGATGCCTCATACCGTCCAGCGGTTCAAAGGAGTGTGAGCTTGCTCCCAGTGTGCACGTCTTTCACTAGCACTGGAGCGCCTAGGTTAGCATCAGAGACATAAGCGCAACAGCTGGTGATCGTGTAGACATTGTTGCTGCAACAGTCCGACAGAGAAGCCTCTAGCAGGGGATGTGGTTTGATTTCATCCACCGCACTTCTGTTGCTGAGGTGTCCAGTGTTCTAGTGGGGAGCGTTTCGATACTACCTCATGAAAGAATGCAGTGCCCATTCAGATATGGGTCCAGCGGTATACGCAAGGTGAAGGACACAGTATGCACAAATATTTCACTTTGCCATGGGCTTGGGGCCAATGAGAAGGGATCCCGATATGTCATATTTCCATTGATCTGAGGTAATTTGCGACCTCTTGACTCTGGAACGGGGGCCCACTGTTGCAGGACTTTCAAGGATCTGAGCTGTACGTATCCTTTCCAGTCTGGGGGTGACATCTTCTCTTGACATGGTTGCTACCGTTTCCACTGCGGGTTGTCTGGAGTGGTCATCAACAATAACTAGGACATATCTCTCATCTGGAAGACAGACAAAACCTGCACTCTCCTGGACCACGGATGCTATGATATATCTTCTCTGAGGAGAAGGGCAAGTGGGTCTGGCGGCCTAGCAACTTCTCAAACCACACATTCTCTCACCATGGCTTGGATGATGCCGTCCACTAGTGGAAAACAAGCTCTGTTTGTCCATATTGGTTTGGGGTTCACCACTCCCTGCATGAGCTGTTTGGAGGACTTGTTGGTTAGGGCCATAGGAATAATGGGACAGTCATCCCTCAGGTTAGTACCATCCTAAGCCACTGCGGGTTTAGTGCGGATATGGTGTACTGGTGCTTAGTTTGTAAAATAATAAATGCTGGGCCCTGACCAGGTG
The DNA here is from genome assembly GCF_964204655.1 of Triturus cristatus. Taxonomy (NCBI): domain Eukaryota; kingdom Metazoa; phylum Chordata; class Amphibia; order Caudata; family Salamandridae; genus Triturus; species Triturus cristatus. The sequence continues at coordinate 1,231,723,356 of NC_140593.1, forward strand.
GAAGAGGTGTCCTGTCTCACGGATCCAGGAGGCAGCGGTGCCCCGGCAGGGGTGCATACATGGGCGCTGGAACACTCCAGGGGGAAATACAGCTCCCTCCTATGAGGTTAGGACTGGAGCTGTGCTTCTGTAGAGCCACAGACACTTTAAACATGCCTAATTCAAAGTGGAATACTCTGCTAAAACAGTTTCCATTGATTTCCGGCTGAAAATGAATGATTATGAGTAACATCAAGTGCTGCAAAATTGCCGCTAAATTTCCATATTTGTGCTGCTAAATTTCCATATTTGTGCTGCTAAATTTCCATATTTGTGCCGCTAAATTTGCTAATCCATGCCGCAATATCCTGGGGGGTCTGTCTAATTACACTCACTGCTGATTCGCTCCTGAAATCTTGGCACTGTTTTACTTCGGTCAATAGAAGCCAATGATATCCGGGCTTCCCTTACCCTTAACGTTTAACTTTGTCAACATAAGGACTTAACTAGTTCTCCTTGACAGACAGGTAACAACAGTAATGTAGGCTCGAGCTTTGCACAGCTGTAGTAATGCACATTTTCCTAGCTTTAACATCTGACCCTTTTAATTCCAAGGACAGAGGGGCCATATTTCTGCTCTCCTTTCCTTTGTTTTCACAGCATCTCGATACCAAATTGAGAAAAACACCACAAACTACATGAACCATCAATAAAACTACAAAACATGTGATCCAAATGGCCCAATCATCAGTTTCGGAGTCAATAAACGCCAGTGCAGCTACCATCTTTTCCTCTTCCTTGCAGCGCGGCTCATTCCTTCATTTCCCGGATGGTCTTGCTTTCCCCTCATTACCTAAAAGAATGAAACACACGTGAGCTACTGTTCAGGGTTTCACATCGATTTTCAAAATAAAGAGTAGGAAAAAAAACCTTATAATCTTAACATTTACATAAGTTTATTATTAAGAAGGAGAACAGCAAACAACAGTGAATAATCAAATAATAGCTTTCTGTGATTATCATTATGAAGGGGTGGAAAAGTCCTCCTTGTTCTTCACAGAATTAAAACTTTCAGTCGCGAAGGCTGGGACATTTGAGTACTAAGACCGGCCCAGAGGCAAGCTTTGTGCAAGTGCAAGCAAACCTCTGTAACAGCATGGTGGGTTTAAAGTAACATTTCTTAAAAAACAGCTCTTTCCACCAGTTGCCTGCCTTCAGAGTACCTCCAGGGCTCTTCCAGGCGGCTCTTGTCAGCACCACCTTGGTAGCCGTAGCCCCTCTGAATGACTGAGCGTCACCTCTAAAAAGTCAATTCCTGCCTGAACCATGACTCTTGGACCCACTGGAGCTCTCCACACTGCTGCAATGCTTACACAAAAGCAATCACTACTTCTGAAGCACCTCTAGGCTTAAGCGGTCACCCCTTCTTTATTTTCTTTGCTCCAGCAGACATTGCACAGTTTGTACCTGTTTGAGAATGCTCAGTAAGAGATGATCTCATAGCTGTCTTAATTTGTCTAGTAATCTCAAATGCCACTCCATCTCCATCCAGGTCCAGCGCCTTCCCATCCAATGCCCTGCGGCGGGACAGTGAACTCTGCAACAGTGCCAGTCCGTCTGATAATTGTTTACAGAGTGACTCTGAATTGGCACACTAGTTCTCTAAAAGGTTCAAGACCTTATTGAAGTCCCATAAAGACAAGTATCTATGTTCGGGAGGGATCGACACACCAAAGACTTTTAACAATTTTCTGATTAATGGGTGTTTCCCTACAAGATGTCCCACTATAGGAATGTGGCCTGGCAATATTTCTGAACTGTAGGAATTAGCAATACGGTCTGCCAGCCCAGAGCAGACTAATTGGAAAAGTTCACGGATTTCAAGCCTGTTCGCCACACCAGTGGTCCACCGAGCACATGTAGGTTTATAGTGTCCCCGGGTACCACTTGGGCTTTGAAGATTGTTTTGAAAGCTCCTAAACTTTCCATTGTTACCAGAATATCACACCATCAGTCGAAGCTGTCCAACGCCACCATGAGATGTGGTTGACCTAGCGGGTTGTTCAAAAAAGTCTCTGTCAGAGGAAATAAAATTGGGGTGAACAAACCAGTTCCAAAGATCTGGAACCCGTACTTGAGATCTCCACGCTGTGTCACTAAGATCAGTTCCACTCGTTGGTGCCTGATACGCATTGTGGTCTTTGGGATCCAATCAAATGGTGGGAATACGCGCTGCAAGCCCATAGAGCAATCCTTGAGAAAGACGTACATGACTGCTGCTTCTGGGTCCGGACTCCAGCTGAGAAGCAGGGAAATTGCTGCAAAAGCCAAGAGGCAAAAGAATCCTTGAGAAAGGGAACGCATCGGTGCCCAAAATTATATCAGATCTAATTTTGGCTCGCTGAAGTCCTTGAAATGTCCTGAATTTCAAACTACCCCCCCCCCGTATTTTCTCAGTCCGGCAAATATAATATTACAGCATCACTGAGATATTTTAACACAGGCAGTGATGTCAAAAGAGTTTAGCTAATCAATCAATCAATCAGGGGTTTATAATGCGCGCTACTCACCCGCGAGGGTCTCAAGGCGCTAGGGGGGGCAGCTCCGGATCAGTCGAAGAGCCAACACTTGAGGTCTTTCCTGAATGTGTGCAGTGTCGGGGAGCGTCTGATGTTTACGGGGAGCTTGTTCCAGGTCTTGGATGCGATGTGGGAGAAGGCTCTCCCGCCTGTTCTGTTTCTGCGGATGCGGGGGACCTCAGCCAGGGCGAGGTCGGCGGAGAGTAGGTTCCTCTTGGGTACGTGGAAGGAAACTCTGTCGTTGAGGTATTTGGGTCCAATGTTGTAGAGGGATTTGTATGTGTGGGTGAAGAGTTTGAAAGTGAACCTTTTCTCGACGGGGAACCAGTGGAGGTCTCGTAGGTGTTGGGTCATGTGTTCATGGCGAGGTGTTCCGAGGATGAGTCTGGCAGCGACGTTCTGGATGGTTTGGAGTCTGTGTAGTAGAGTTCTGGTGATTTCGGCGTATAGGGCGTTGCCGTAGTCCAGTCTGCTGGTTATGAGTGCATGGGTGACAGTCTTTCTGCATTCAGGGGGGGATCCATTTGAAGGTCTTGCGGAGGATGCGCAGGCAGTTGAAACTGGTGGAGGCAACGGCGTTGATCTGGTGGTGCATGGAGATGGAGGAGTCGAGGATGATGCCGAGGTTTCCGAGGGCAGGGGGCCACCAGGTGTCGTCCCAGGCAGAGGTGTGGGGTCCGAGAATGAGGACCTCGGTCTCTGAGTTGAGCTTCAAGCAGCAGTCCTTCATCCAGGCTGCCACATTCTTCATTCCTTCCTGGAAACAGAGTCTGGGGTCTTCGGGGTTCTTCGTGAGTGAGAGGATGAGCTGGGTGTCGTCGGCGTAGGATACAATGCTGAGTCCATGCTGTCTAACGATGGAGGCGAGGGGGGCCATGTAGATGTTGAAGAGCGTGGGGCTGAGTTAAGATCCTTGGGGTACTCCGCAGTTGATTTTGGTGGGTGCGGAAAGGAAGGGAGGGACTCTGATCCACTGGGTTCTGCCGGTGAGAAAGGATTGGATCCAGTCAAGGGCGGCTCCTTGTATGCCTGCGTTGTCAAGTCTGGCTGCGACAGTGCTATGTGAGACGTGTTGAAGGCTGCGGAGAGGTCTAGAAGGATGAGGGCAGCAGTGTGTCCCTGGTCTAGTAGCCTGCGGATGTCGTCCGTGGCTGCAAGGAGGGCGGTCTCGGTGCTGTGGTTGCTGCGGAATCCAGACTGGGAGGCGTCTAGGATGGAGTTCTCTTCAATGAAGGTGGTCAGCTGGGCGTTCACGAGTCTCTCGGTGACTTTGGCCACGAAGGGGAGGAGAGAGATGGGTCGGTAGTTTATCAGGTCAGTTGGGTCGGCCATGGGTTTCTTGAGGATGGGTTTAACCTCTGCCCGCTTCCAGTCATCTGGGAAGATGCCGGACCTGAAGGAGGCGTTGATGGTGAGTCCTAGTTCGGGTGCAATGGTGTGGCGGCCCTGTGGAATATGTGCGGTGGGCAGGGGTCCGTTGGCGCTCCTGAGTGGGTTTTCTTCATGCTGGCATCGATTTGTTCAGCGGTGGCGGGTTCCCAGGCCATGATGTTTGGCTTGTCGACGGCGTTCGGGGGGGGGGTTGTTTTCCATCATCGGTTCGCTGAAGTTGTCGTAGAGGGCCTTGATCTTCAGGTGGAAGTATGAGCTGAGCTTGTCGCTGAGTTCCTGGGAAGGTGTGATGTCGTCGGATTCGCTGGGGGGTTTTGAGAGCTGTTGTATGACATTGAACAGCTCCTTGGCGTTGGTTGCATTGGTCTGGACTTTGTTTCTTATGAAGGTCCGTTTAGTGTCTCTGATGCGCTGGTGGTATTGATAGAGATCAGGGTGTGTATAATATTCCCACTACCACAGATAGAGTAATCTCACAGTTACACGCACATACATTCATCATACGCTAGGGCCCATTTCACTAACATACGCTCAAATACTCTACCAGCAATAAACCTGTGGAAAGAAAACTCCTAGTCACCCTGCATCTATATCGAGGTCGATAAAACCTGGTTATTATGACTGTCCATAAACATAATCTATACAACCTATACGGCAATAATCAAAATATAATACACAATAATTGACAAGAAATAATATCCAACACCATGTTCAAATTATATTGCTTTATCTAAAATTAGTCAAAATGGAAAATCAAACAGAATAAATCATTTTTCTCATAGTTACCTATTCTAGCTAAATGTCTGAACGGGTCAGGACAAGTCTCTCGGTAAAGTCTCTCAAGACGAAGTCCCTTCAACATCAATCCTCAGCAACGCAGATTCGGTACGCGGCAAAGGCAAATGGCAAGTGGCAAGTGGCCTCTCTAGGCTAACAATTTTTATAATGAATCGAACAAAGGAAAGATACATAGAAAAGTTGTAATGTCCGCTGGACCGCTGAGCAGAGCGAGGAGGAAAGGATGTAACATTGCTACATTTGAAAATCTCCGCTCAGGAAAAATCACAAAATAAAGACTACGGAACAGGAACCAAGAAACATAAATGTATCTTGTTAGTTCTACTTCTCCTCGGCAATGCAACCATAGTTCAGAGTCTTTCTCTAAGGCTCCTTTGTTTCCCAAGGCTGCCAAGGACGTTCCATTTCACTTGAAGATTACCCAGGCTGCTGCTGTCCTCACGGAAATTTTAGCAAGGCAAGCAAGGACTGTGGTCAGCTGACTTCAGGACCATATTCAGCAGGGCTCTCTCCCATCACGGTTTTCTACTTTCAAATCGAGGCCAGGCTTACAAAATCGGCCATCTTTATCTAGGCCACCATAGGCCACAATAGACCATCTTAATTAAAAGAAACAAAAACAACGTTACCACAGCATAGTGATTAAACAGTGTTAACCCCACTAATACCCTTATGTGTATGCATCTATCTAGCACTTGCAACATAGAAAAGCATTAATTCGGAAAGCGTTTTGTGCTCAAAAATAAACAGCACATAGCAACGTTTAAACATGAAAACACGCACGTTATTGTTAAACAGCACATTTATGCGTACCCACGTGTAACTCTCTCTTATTAGGACAAACGGATTGATTAATATAAACACACTTGCACAAGACAAATAATTAATTGCTAGTAATTAATAAATTAATATAACAAATAGACATGCCAGAGCTTCAAAAACCAACGAATTTCCAAACAGAAAACTCTGCTCCAGCAATCCCCCCTTTGGTGATTTTATCACCAAATAAACCCAAAAAAAAAAATTTGTGAAAATTTAGTCCCATCTTAGGAGAAATCGGAAATGTCTTTTTCCCCTTACACAACATTACACACCAGTCACTCTTTCATCATCCCTCTTTGTCTCTAAGTAAACACTCTCCCTCAATTCTTCCAATTCAATTTCTTGCGGTTCTCTTTTCAACCTCTTGTTTTTCTTCTCTTTGTTCAATTTCTTCTTCCCTCCCCTGTTTTTACAACACACACACACTAATCTCAGTATCAATAAAGCAACAATTATACAAGTTAAAGGAAACAATATTCTACCTATAATAGTACTACCTATTTTTGCAATAAAATCCTTAACAGCTATCATTTTATTAGCTATTTTAGTCCATAAATTCTCAGCTTCAAGTGGTACTAATTCTTCATGCAAATCAGTAATATTTTTGATATAGACCTTCAGGTCTTTGCTTTCGTCTGGAATGTAAGTGCAACAATGTTGAACTTTCAGCATTCCACAGACTCCACCCTCCTTGGCCAATAGAATATCAAGGGCAAGTCGATTTTGCATAGACATGCACGTACGGCACTTAATTCCGTATTCACCAAAAGAAACCCTCCAGCGGTATTTGTCGATAAGCGATCAACCACTGTGGACAGTTTCCGAATTCCATAAGCATTCAAAGAAATTCCCACTGCTGGAATCAAAACTCCAAAAATATCACCCACTATTTCAGACCAAGTTTCTCTCTTAAAACGCATTAGTAAATTAATATGTTCCACATCTCTTATCTTATCTATATGAAATTTTTTTGGAAAAACCAGGCCCACATAACACGTGCCATACCAATGGTCAGGCAACTTGTAATAAGCCTTGTTCCCACAAACATAGTATACTCCTGGAAAAATTGTATCTTCTCCACCTCTGAAACCCCAACCTGTTGCAATGAAGTATGTATCATGGCACTCACTAGTCCCAACAAAATATGTATCATATTGGGATTTCCTTCTTGTAATGCAAAGTTTACCCTTCTGTGGTGCATCTAAAGCTAAAGTTGGACTAGCCCCATTCTTCAACTCTTTTCCCATCTCAATGTCCCAAATTGTCTCACTCACTTTATATTTTCCTGCTTTCTCCTGCATGTTCAATCTCCTTTCCTCTACCATATCCAGGAAAGCTTTCTCCTCTCCTTTCAGACTGCAAGTTAAATTATTCTTAAAAATGTAATCTAATGTTAATCCTTTTTCTTCAATAAAAATTTCACCAAAAGTGTTAGCTTCTTTAGCTGGATTCAGCCCTTTGTTCATTGGCAAATGCCCCAAAATACTATCTCTGTTAGACATCTTATAATCTACTTTCCCTAACAAATAAAAAACACTACTTAAAATACTACAAGAAATACCATATGTAGCTGGTAAATGATGATAAGTAACACCCTCTGAAACGGATGCAGGTAATTGCATACAAACGTAGCAATCCCTCACTTCCATTGTTTTCACATATTCATATAACAATTTTGAAAAAACATTACTAGAAAAGTTATTAATTGACCTATCTTTGTGTATGTAAGTATTACTAATTCTAATCGGAACTACTTTTTGCGAATTCTTCTCTACATCTGTCACATTCTCTGTATGCATCTCAAACTCAACTTTAAAAGTAACTAATAAAACTAAAACACCCCATAGAAGCATTAATAATCCAGTACAGCAGCAGCACATTCTACACCACCTTTTAAAGAAGGCACATCTATTTCGATTATCCTCTATGTTAGCCATTTTACTACTTTAATTTAGCCTCTACTACTCCACTACTGAAATTGGAACTCTTAAATTCTTCAACAATTCTTTCCAAATTTTTCTTCAGTCTTTCCAAATGATCCTTTCGTTCACTTAATCCAAGTGAATCCTTCCTTTATTCAGTTTGGATACTTGTCATTCTTCACTTCAATTTCTTCAACATCAAATTGTATTAGATCTCCAACATCAAAATCCTCAGTACTTGACTCTTCTCCAATGTCAGTCAAGAGTACTTTCAGAATTTCACCAGTATCTTCCTCAACCACTTCTCTCAAGATCTCTTCCGGATTATCTTGAGTCACTGTTTCTTCTTTTCCTTCTTCAGACAGTGCCACATAAGACCATTCCGGTGATCTGTACTTTTGGTTGGGTCTTCTTACTCTTTTTATTTCTACTGGTTCTTTTGATTCCTTTGATTCTTCTCCTTCAGCTTTTGAACTTTGACTCGATACTTCATTCACTTGTTCAGCTTTCGATGTATTTGCTCTTATTATTTTGTATCTCAGCCTCTTAACTCTGTTGTTAGGCCAACGATCTCCTTTTATCACCTTTTTCGGCTTTATTTCTTTATTACTTCTTTCTCCAATCCAAGTTCTCTTTCTCAGAACTCGACCCTCTGTTTGTTCATTCTCATCATCCAATTCTGCTTCAAGTGCCTTCTGTTTTCGTTTTCTAGCAGTTTTCTTCTTTTCCACAGATTCTTTCACCACTGTTTGAGATTTCCCTACTTCTGTCCCTCCTCGAGTCTCCGACACGCAATCTTCTTGCTGTCTACTTGTCCCTTCACCTAGCTCATCAAGAATGTTCCCTACACCTCCTCGGGGGTCTTCCGCAATCTTTCCCTCTCTATCTTCTTCTGACCCTACTTCTTCAAGTATAATCTCAAGTGGTTCCTCAATCTCCTCCTCTTCTGGTTCAGGAGTAGTCTCTGTGAAATTTCTCTTTTCTTTTCTTTTTCCTTCACTGCTTTTTGAAACTTCAGGCTTTCTTACAGAATCTGATCTTTTCTCTGATACTCGCAGTGGTTCATTCGAAGCTTTTCCTACTTCTTTCCCCACTGATTCTGTATCTTCATCATCACTGGAATCTGACTCTTCAAAATACTCTTTACCAGTCCCTTCTTTTGGGTTTGGAACTCTCAGAGTATGACTTGCATGTACCCAGTGTTTCACTCCAGCACACTTTACTGCAGTTGTCATAGTCAGAATAACTTGTCTCGGCCTTCCCCACCTTGGAACCAAGCAATTTCTTCTTCTGTGTACCTTAATCCTCACCCAGTCTCCTGGACTCAGATCATGGGCTTGCTTCTTCTCAAGTGTGGTAGCTTCTTCTCCAACCTGGTGAAACAAAGAATGAACTGCGTCAGCCAGGCCTTTACAGTAACCCCAAATCATGTCATCAGTTATTGTCACCAACTTATTGACAGGCACAAATGCATGGCGCATTGCACGTCCCATGATTATTTCGTGCGGACTCAAGCCAGTAGTTCTATCTGGAGTAGATCTAATAGTCATCAGCACTAGAGGTAAAACATCTGGCCATTTCATGCCAGTGGCTAGGCACATTTTTCCAATCCTGTTCTTGATTGTGCCATTAATCTGCTCAACCACACCAGAAGCCTCTGGTCGGTATGCACAATGTAGCTTCTGCTGTATTTTCAATGCTTCACAAATCAAACCCATGAGTTCATTTTGAAAGTGTCCACCTCTATCAGACTCAACTGTTACTGGAAACCCGTACCTAGGAATCAACTCCCTTAACAGTAACTTTGCCACTGTTATTCCATCATTTCTTCTAGTCGGGTAAGCTTCCACCCACCTTGAAAACAAACAGACTACCACTAGAACATACCTCAGTCTGTTTACTTGGGGCATTTCAATGAAATCAATCTGCATTCTTGTAAAAGGACCTCCTTCTCTGCCTATTGTTCCCAGACTCACCACTGTCTTTTTCCCAGTGTTAAATTGCTGACAAACCAAACACCTTTGACAGATGCTTTCTGCAATTGTCCTGAACTTTGTATTGTACCAGGTTTGTTTAAATGACCTAACCATCGCATCCCTCCCCAAATGTCCCTGGCCATGATACATTCTTGCCATTGACGACAAAATGGAGTTAGGCATTACTGGTCTGCCATCTCTGTAGACCCAAACATGGTCTGTTTCTCTTGGAGCACATCCTGCCTTAATCCAATCTTTTTTCTCTTCCTCTCCTGCCTCATCTTGCAACTGTTTCACTTCATCCCATGTTTCTAAGACATTAGTAAACATCACAGAGAGAAAAGACATTTCCCCCTCTCGGTCCCGATTAATGGACTGATTTGTTTTGGCGCAGTATTGCGCAACATCATTTGCGTAACGGTTTCCGACCGTTATAAAATCTTCTCCTTGTCCATGGGCAGCACATTTCACAACTGCTAACTCTTTAGGCAGCTGTATCGCCTCAAGCAATTTACCAATCATTTCAGCATTCTTTATCGGAGTTCCACTCGATGTCAAGAAACCTCTTTGTAGCCAAAGCTGGCCAAGATCATGCACAACTCCAAATCCATACTGACTATCAGTCATCACAGTTGTCCTCAAATCTTTCCCAATTTCGCAAGCTTTTGTCAATGCCATCAATTCAGCAACCTGCGCAGATTTCACTCCTTTCAATGGTGATGCTTCCATGACCTCTGAAACTTTGCACACCGCATATGCTGCACATAACACACCATCATCATTTCTCAGGCATGATCCATCCACAAACAACACATGATCACTCTCATCCAAGGGTAGATCCCTTATGTCTGGTCTCGGTTTTGTACAGTAATCCAGCACATCCAAACAATCATGATCATCTTCCATCTTCACACCCACATTTTCAATATCCGGCAAGAGTGTCGCTGGATTCACATTCACACATCTCTCAAGAGTCACATTTGATGCTCCTAGAATCACTTTTTCATATTTAGTCAACCGACTATGTGACATGTACTGGGTTCTGCTTCTTGTCAAAAGAATTGCCACATTGTGAGGTACGAATACCCTTACAGGATATCCCATTATGATTCCCTCACTTTGTTCCAGACTTCTGCATGTTGCAGCCACAGATTTCAGACAACCTGGTAAACCCACAGCTACAGGGTCAAGTGTCGATGAGAAGTACGCAATAGGCCTTCTCAGTAATCCATGCTTCTGAATTAACACTGAAAGTGCACATCCATTTCTCTCACTGCAGTACAACTCAAACTCCTTTTCATAGTCAGGCATACCCAAAGCTGGAGCCTCACACATTTTACTTTTGAGCTCTTCAAATGCTGCCATTTGTTCTGCATCTAGATCCAATGGGTCTGTCATCTCACTTTTTGTCAGTTTAATCAGTGGCTTTGCTATCAAAGAAAAATTAATTATCCACTGACGACAATAACCCACCATACCCAGGAACATTCTCACTTCCCTCTGAGTTTTTGGGGCTTTCATTTCTCTGATTATTCTGATCCTGTCATCCGTCACTTTTCTCAGACCCTTTTCAATATTGTGTCCAAGATAATGCACCTCTTTCTTGCAAAATTGCAATTTAGCTGGAGATACCTTTAACCCTCCATCGGCCAGATGATTCAGTAAAGCTACGGTATCTACTTCACAAGCTTCACGTGTCTTTGATGCCACAAGTAGGTCATCAATATACTGCACTAGTACTGAGCTCTCAGGCATGATCAAACTCTCCAACGATTTCTTCAATAACTGATTGAATATCGAAGGACTCTCCGTATACCCCTGTGGGATACGACACCATGCTAAGATACGCTGGCCAAACCTAAATGCAAAAATCGGCTGGCTATCATGATGTAATGGAATTGAAAAGAACGCATGACACAAATCAATTACTGTATACCATTCGGCATCATGTGGAATTTGATACAGGATCACTGATGGATTTGGCACGATAGGACAACATGCCACCACAATTTGATTAACTTTTCTCAAATCCTGTACGATCCTAAATTTCCCATTAGGCTTTTTTAGTCCCATTATCGGTGAATTACACGGACTACTCAGTAGTTCTCTCAGGACTCCCTGCTGAATCATTTTCTCAATTATAGGAGTTATCCCTTCAATTATTTCTGGTGTCATTTTGTATTGAGGAATGTTAGGATATGTCATTCCCTCTTTTACTGCAATTTTCACTGGATCTACATTATTCATCAATCCCACATCCTCTCCAGTAAAATCCCAAACTGTCCTTTTCACTGTGTCTCTCAGCTCTCGAGGCAAATCCTCCGGATTAAACACAGCAAATGCACCAATTAACTCACTTTCTCTATTCTCTAGAGTCACTCGGTACAAAACATCCTCATCTGGTGTCTCAAAGGCTATTCCATCCGGTGTACAAAAAATTGTGCAGTTCATCTTGCACAACAAGTCCCTACCTAACAGGTTCACTGGACTCGTGTCACAGACAATGAATCTGTGCATGTCTGAAAATTTCCCTATCTGTACTCTCACTGGTTCAGTAAGACGTGTTCTGATTTGCGTATTGGCTACACCAACTACTTGGATTGCTTCATCTGAGAGAGGAAGATTTTTAACATCTGTTGACCTGACAGTTGATCTTGTTGCACCTGTGTCTACCAAAAAAGTAACACTCTCCTCATTTATTTTCCCATCCACAAATGGTCCTGCCTGGTCTATTTCTAGAGTTGCACCAAGTATGCACTCTTCTTCCTCTCCTCGGCACCGTCAATAATCACCCTCAGATTCACTCCCTTCACTCTTTAACAAGTACTGTTGTACCTTGTTTGAACGTCTTGGTTTGTTTACCTGTTCATCATTGTAGAATCCTGAATCCTGATTATACTTTTGTAACCCTTTATTCTGCGGCAAGGGCGGTTTTGGCTCTTGACTCTGCTGTCTCACAACTTTCTGTTGTTGCTGCTGTTGATTATTTCCTTCATTCTGCACCTGTTGATTTAAGGATTTATTCTCATTACTCACTAATGGTGGATTAGGACATTCCGATCTCCAATGCCCCAATTGGCCACAGTTGTGACAAGGAAACTTTTTTTTCGCTTCCTCAAGACTTCCTTTTCCTTTCCCTGCATATCTAGGTCTATTCCCTGCATTGTTTCCTGGATTATTCGCCTGTTCCACTAACTGTGCTTCCTGTCTTTCCGCAACTTTCACTTGTGCCCACATTGCTTTCTCTTTCAGCTTTCTTTGTTTCGCTTCAATTTCATCACTGAAGTATTTCGTATGTCTCAGAATCTCATCTACTTTCTTACTCTGCCAATCCACTGTATGCTCACGAATTCTCTCACCAATTTCAGGTCTAAGGCCATATACAAATCTGTATACAAAATGACTCAAATCTTTGTCACCCAGGTGTTCATCTCCACTGAATTGTTTAAATGCTAGTATCAGCCTCTCGTAAAAAGCATGAACTGATTCTTTCGCTTCCTGTTGTGTTCGATCTATCTTTACCCAGTCTGTCTCTTTTGCAGGAACTTTACTCTTCAGGTATACCATCACCTGATCATACTTTCTCATTACCTCTGGATCTGGTGCCCCTGTTCTTGGGTCTCTTGGATATTCCTCAGTAGGCCAACTCACAACTATTTTACACTCAGTCCACAAGTCTGCTGGAACAATTATATCAAACAGACTATTCAGGTCAACCCACAGCACTTTTGACAATTTCACAAACCTATCTACCTGCCTATACCACTCGACGGGCTTTTCTCTCAATCGAGGGAAATCATTCGTGAATGATAAAATATCCTGTCTGGTCCATGGAACATGTACATATCCTCCTCCAGGTATTTCTCTCATAGGATAATTATCCACCGGTTTCTCTTTTTCTCTCACTGGAAATGCTGAATAAGTTGTTCTATCTTCAGCTTCATCTCTTTTCTTATACCACCTATCCTTCCACTTTTCTACATCACCCCATCTTCGCAATAATGCTACCATTTCCTTAATCTGTCCTGTTCTACCAGTAGCATTCAAATTTTCAATCTCCTTCTCTGTAAAATCCATCCTGTAGGTTTTTTGTAAAGCTTTCACTTTATCAATGTCAACTCCCTGCTCATTCGCTATTGCTCTTAGCCTGTCATGTGTATTTCTTGCTCTCCAGGTAATGTTCTTGCACATAAACATTAAATCACCATCATGATGACTCTTCAGAATTTCTGTTGGAACTGTTCCTGTCACAAGCTCTTCTAATTCTATACGTAACCTAGCCACATCAATTACTTGTGAATCTTTATCCTTTTTCTGTAGAACTTTCATCCAATCATTCAAATCTTCAACTGTTATTTCAGCAGTTTTTCTCACTGGAACCACTCTCTTCTGCGGTTCTAAAATTGGCATCCCTGAACAACTAGCTTCACTAGTATCCAATATTTCACTACATATGTCATGTCTTGATTGTCTCAGGTCACTTCTTTCTGCTCTTTTGCCTGAATCTCCTGAAGGACCAACTGAATTTGTCAAATTATTCCCAACATATGGAATCACCAGTCCATTTTCACCTGTCCTCTGTTTGTCAAACACAGGCATAACCGGACCTATAGTTACAGGCACCGTAACAGCTTCCAGATTCTTCGTTAACTCCCTAATCTTCTCAGTCAACTTTGTTGTTGTTCTGGCTAATTGTCTGGCATTCTCATCAAGGTAGTGATCACTTCTTAACTCAGGTGTCTCATTTTCTGTCTCACTGACACAAACTGTATCTCTTATCGGAGAAACAACTGGTGTACTCTTATCCGGTTCTGGTCTATATGGAGGTGGTCTCTTGTAAATCATGTCATTCAAGACCTCCTCCTCATACTCATTAACTCCATATTTTCTCATTTCTGACTCAGGAACCCTTTCTGCTCCTCCTTCAACTGTTCTCATCGGATATAATCCCTCTGACTAACATCTCGCCACCTTTTCATTCGATCATGATGAGTCTCACGATCATGTCTCCTCCCAAACATATACCTGTAGTACCCTCCAGATCTCTGTTTTTCTCGCTCATGTACTTCCTCTTCCCATTCCACTAAAGCCTCGAACTGTGTAGGTCTTGGTTTCGGGTCTAGACATAACATCTTTTCCCGTAAATTTCTCAACACGGCCAGATTAAATGAACCATGTTCTGGAAATGCTAGAACACCATCTTCTTTAGTATACCTAACCCAATTCTCCAACCATATACAGGTATGAAACCCATATTTCGCAGCCATGAAGGATGCAGGTGTTTTCGCTGGAGGTAACAACTCACCCTCTCTCGTTTTAACATCTTTATCCTTGTTAAACCACTTTTTAATTTTACCAAAAAATGTTTTCTTCTTTTTCTCTTCTCGGTAATACATTTTAGCGTTTACCAAAAACTCTCTACTCTTTCCGTATTATAAATATACAATACGAATTTTCAACCAATAGCAGCGCGACTCACACCAACGCACCAATCCTGGAGCGTCTACGTCACTAAATAGCTCTTCCAATCCTTGCGCGGCTCACACTAACGCACCAATTCTAGCGCGAACACTATTCTGATCCACTATCCAATCAGAGCGCGGTCTTTCTGACGTCAACAGTCGCTGCAGTCGCTTGTCTCCTGTCTTCTGTCACTCGTCTACCCCTCCTTTACAAAATCTTCTCAGTAGACTTCGTGTCAAAATTTCTACAAAATCTATTAGTTACAACATAAAAACATCTCCATTGTCTGCTTCGCTAACCACAGAATAGTAAAAGAGATCTATTTCACAAGAACCTCTCGTTGACACAGTAGCACTTCCCTCTACTCTGCCCTTCTAACATACATTCATTAACTGTTTCCTCTAGGACTTATCCAAAGAGTCTTACAATCAACTAAATATGTATATACATTTACGCACTTTCATACAAGAAAATATAGTACATACACACAGAATCCTGCTTCCCGAGAACAGCGAACAATCTGCTCCACTACAGAATTATAACATACATCAACTAAACAGCTTTCCTCTGTCCAGTTTCTCAAACAAGCTCAGAGAATACCTATTACTTCTCCCGCGATAAGCTTTAACGGTAATCCTTACGGATCCCTGGGACTTAAGACCAGAGTTTCACAGATAACCTTCACTATCATACACACTCCTTATATACCAGAAATGTCTAATAGTAACATACGACAATGTCACTGATTCCGAACCCAGACAATGTGACTTTTCCTGCATACATACAGGACCAACAATCCCGTCTTTCCCGAGAGCAGCATATACTTCCCTCTGCCCTACTACGGAACTGCTACCAGCTCCCAAGTTCCAGAAGCACTACATATAACTCAACATTACGACTCCAACATATAGTATTAGTACAAATACCAACATCAACCAATAATCAATAATCAATAAGCTAATGTACAAGCAATCTTATCAGATCAAGACAATCATCAATAACCATCCTACTCTGCTACCAGGAAATTGATAGAGATCAGGGTGTGTATAATATTCCCACTACCACAGATAGAGTAATCTCACAGTTACACGCACATACATTCATCATACGCTAGGGCCCATTTCACTAACATACGCTCAAATACTCTACCAGCAATAAACCTGTGGAAAGAAAACTCCTAGTCACCCTGCATCTATATCGAGGTCGATAAAACCTGGTTATTATGACTGTCCATAAACATAATCTATACAACCTATACGGCAATAATCAAAATATAATACACAATAATTGACAAGAAATAATATCCAACACCATGTTCAAATTATATTGCTTTATCTAAAATTAGTCAAAATGGAAAATCAAACAGAATAAATCATTTTTCTCATAGTTACCTATTCTAGCTAAATGTCAGAACGGGTCAGGACAAGTCTCTCGGTAAAGTCTCTCAAGACGAAGTCCCTTCAGCATCAATCCTCAGCAACGCAGATTCGGTACGCGGCAAAGGCAAATGGCAAGTGGCAAGTGGCCTCTCTAGGCTAACAATTTTTATAATGAATCGAACAAAGGAAAGATACATAGAAAAGTTGTAATGTCTGCTGGACCGCTGAGCAGAGCGAGAAGGAAAGGATGTAACATTGCTACATTTGAAAATCTCCGCTCAGGAAAAATCACAAAATAAAGACTACGGAACAGGAACCAAGAAACATAAATGTATCTTGTTAGTTCTACTTCTCCTCGGCAATGCAACCATAGTTCAGAGTCTTTCTCTAAGGCTCCTTTGTTTCCCAAGGCTGCCAAGGACGTTCCATTTCACTTGAAGATTACCCAGGCTGCTGCTGTCCTCACGGAAATTTTAGCAAGGCAAGCAAGGACTGTGGTCAGCTGACTTCAGGACCATATTCAGCAGGGCTCTCTCCCATCACGGTTTTCTACTTTCAAATCGAGGCCAGGCTTACAAAATCGGCCATCTTTATCTAGGCCACCATAGGCCACAATAGACCATCTTAATTAAAAGAAACAAAAACAACGTTACCACAGCATAGTGATTAAACAGTGTTAACCCCACTAATACCCTTATGTGTATGCATCTATCTAGCACTTGCAACATAGAAAAGCATTAATTCGGAAAGCGTTTTGTGCTAAAAAATAAACAGCACATAGCAACGTTTAAACATGAAAACACGCACGTTATTGTTAAACAGCACATTTATGCGTACCCACGTGTAACTCTCTCTTATTAGGACAAACGGATTGATTAATATAAACACACTTGCACAAGACAAATAATTAATTGCTAGTGATTAATAAATTAATATAACAAATAGACATGCCAGAGCTTCAAAAACCAACGAATTTTCAAACAGAAAACTCTGCTCCAGCAGTATTCCTTCAGGGCGTTTCTGTGGTTGTTCCATGCTTCCATGGTTTTCTGGTTTCGCCAGGTTTTCTCTAGTCGGCAACAGCGTCTGGCTTCTTGTAGTTCTGTTGGGAACCAGGCGGCCTTCAGAGGGTGTTGTTTGGCAGGATGGCAAAGGGGTGCGAGCTTGTCGGCGCAGCGGGAGATCCAGCGGTGAAATACTGTGGCTGCGGAATTGGTTTCGGTCATGGCGCTGGGGGGGTCCTGGAGGAGGGTGGTGCTGAGGAGCTCCTCTGTGACCTTGCTCCAGTTCCTTCGTGGTGGTCGCAGAGTGGGCTGGGGTGCGGAGGTGGTGTTGAAGATGAAGTGGACGCAGTGGTGGTATGTCCAGAGGGGCCAAGTGGTGTGGCTGAAGCGAACGTTAGTTCCTCCCGCGAAGATAGGGTCGAGGAAGTGTCCAGCTTTGTGAGTGGGCGTGTTGACCAGCTGCTTTAGCCCGAGGGTGGCGAGGTTGTCGAGGAGAGTGGTCGAGTCGGGGTCGTTGCCGTTGTCAAGGTGGAAGTTCAGGTCCCCAAGTAGAATTTAGGCCATGGAGGTGATAGCGTGGGGTGAGGCGAGCTCGGCGATTGTGGTTGCGGATTGGGTGCGCGGCCCCGGCAGTCTTTAGATGAGCTAACTGTGCCAGGGCTTTCAATCCGGTGCACACCCTATCTGTTGAGATAACACACTGCTGAAATGATGTCCATCTTCAAAAACATAAAACAGTTTGTCTTGTCCTTTACGAGAGCCTTAACGGCAAAGGAGCCCACTAGCAAAGCAAGGCAATGTATGTGCCTATTTAGCTCCTGTTGTTGCCACATCCCACCGGTGGACATGGGGCGGCACCTCCCTACCCACCCTGCCTGCTAAATTCAGACTTTATAACCAAGTCGGGCTTTATCTGAAAATAGCCCACCATTTCATGCTTCCATGTGGGATAGCCACTGGTGTATTTCTTTGTCGGGCCTCTTCTGTAGTACAAATCATGTCGGTGTACGCCAGACCACTTCTGAGGTAAAAGAACTTCAATCTCTGGAGGGCACTGCAGTGAAGAGGGAGCAGGACGATAGCCTGAATGAATGATAATAGTAGCCCAGTGAGTCTCGCTAAGAGTCTCACAGAAATGGTATCCTTGGAAAGAACTGCTCTCAGTTCCTTCTTTTTTTAAATTCTTTTTATTAACATGTATCAACATAAACATACAATTTGGCAGTCATGGCAGATGTAAAGAGAGTGGAAACAAACATTACAAACACAGTAGGATATTTCATTAGGGGATCATGGAGACGGGGCATCATCAGAATCGATACTGTGGGGAGGGGTACAGATATATCCACGATATGCATACCAGGGGCCCCAGATTTTGGACAACTTCTGGGGACAGCCACGGGCAATGTATACCGTCTATTCTCTGTGCATACACCAGTCAAGGTCTCTCTTCCAATTTGCTATCTTGGGTGCGTGTGCGGCTCCCCATAATTGTGCAATATTTCTTTTAGCTATCACGAGTCCGAGTGTGGCCCATTGAGTGGTGTAGGTGTTAAGGTCAGTAGGCTCCCAGATATTTAGAAGACATCTACGTGCTTCAGGGCGGAGAGCAATGGACAGAACCTCACTAATGACATCATGCACCTTTTGCCAGTAGCTTTGGATGAAATCACAATGCCAGATTATATGCATGAACGAGCCTAGTTGTTTACATCCCCGTCTACAGTCTCCATCTGTTAGTCCCCCCATGAGTAGTAGCTGGGGCCCTGTGACATAGACTCTGTGGAGGATTTTCAACTGTATTAATCGGAGTCGTGCTGGAATTGCGACTGTTTTGGGGGAGGAAACAGCTGTTTGCCAGTCCTCGTCATCCATCTCAATGCCATCTCCCACCCATTTTTCTCGCAACGTTTGAAGAGGATCTTCCATGTTGTTTATGTTTTTTATAAATGAGGGAAATAGCTTTCTCAGGTAAATATCCGTCAAGGACTCTGTCTTCTAGTGGGGATGCGTCAGGAGGGGCGGAGTCTATAGGTAGGGCTGCCCGCAGGGCATGCCGGAGTTGTATTAGCCGGAACCGCTCTGTGTCAGCTAGCTCGTGCTGCCGTTGGAGTTCAGCAAAGGGCACCACGTCGCTCCTGCGCCAAAGGTCTTTTATATGTGATATACCAATTGGTTTCCACTTGTCAAAGCCTTTGGTTTTCCACTTCACCCAGTTTTTGAGAATCCCATCAGGGTGTCGCTAGTATGTATGATGTATTTGTATTAAATTCTTGTTGAGCGCAACTGTCACCCCAAGGGTATCCTGGCGCTGGACCATAGGTGAGTCATCAGATCCGATACACTACATTACTTTGGAAAGAGATAGGTCTTTAGCTCCCTTTTAAAGGAGGGGAATTCTTGCTTAATCCTGAGCAACAGAGGGAGAGTATTCCACAGCTTAGCTGCTGTAAAACCAACGGCACGACCACCCATCCTCACTCTAACAAATTTAGGGACTATGGTCAAAAAAGCCGAGGAGGATCTTAGAGGTCTAGCAGCCTGGTACCACGAAAAAAGGTGTTGAAGTGGCAGCGGTCCCAGCCCATGCAGCGCTCTGAACACAACACAGGCAGCTTTAAAGACAATACGCTGCTGAACAGGCAGCCAATGGAGGTCAGACAAAGCTTCTGAAGAAGATGCAGAGCGAGGTCGATCTAAAGCCAGTTTGGCCGCCATGTTTTGAACCCTCTGCAGCCTACCTACTAAGGACTTAGGTGCCCCCAGAAGTAGTGCGTTACAGTAGTCTAACCTACTGAGTATAGTACTGCGCACCACCTCTATTCGAGCCTGTGGGGGGAGCAACGGCAAGATTTTGCGTAGGGCTCGAAGCAGGCCCATGCACGTAGCTATGGTCTTATTCACCGAGGCATTTAGTTGCAGCCCCGGCTCGAACACAATCCCCAGGTTACGGGCCGACTCCGCCGCTGTCACCGTACCTAAGATAGAAGTTGGCCAGAAACCTTCTGGTAACGTACGGGAGGGCTGATCCAATGAACAATGAAGCACTTCAGTCTTTGCCCCATTGAATTGGAGTGAGTTGAGTCGGAGCCATTCTGCTGTTTCCGACATACACTGATGGAAAGTGTCCCTCGAAACCGCCTCCTTTCCCTCAAAAGAAAAAATCAGTTGTGTATCATCGGCATAATTGATAACCGAGATGCCGAAAGATTTTATCAAACTGATTAGGGGCCGGAGGTATAAGTTGAAGAGGATCGGGCTGATCGCAGACCCCTGTGGTACACCCTGCTTCACCTGACGTGTATCTGACCGAAAAGGTGGTAAAGCCACTGCTTGCTGCCTATTTTCCAGGTAGGATTCAAGCCATCCCAGCGCCAGACCACCCACGCCTGCCCCCTTGAGGCGATCCAGCAGGACAGCGTGATCCACCGTGTCGAACGCCGCCGACATGTCCAGCAGCACCAAAAATGCTGCCTTACCCATATCGACACGCGTTCGCAGATCGTCAAGCACGGTGATCAGGGCGGTCTCGGTCCCATGCGCCGGCCTGAAACCAAACTGGGCAGCATCCAAACAGGCGTTGGATTCCAGGAAGTTTGATAGAGTTCTTGTGACCAACTTCTCTAGAATTTTTATAGGGAATGGAAGCAGCGATATGGGTCTATAGCTGGCAGGACAAAGCGGGTCCAGAGAGGCCTTTTTTAGCAACGGTGTCACAATTGCAAGCTTCCAACTATCAGGAACAGTGGCTGAGGTCAGAGACTGACAGCAGATGGTATACAGCGGAGGTAGCAACTCTATCTGAAAGGCCTTCCATATCCTATGTGGCAGGGGGTCCAAAGGGGAACCCGACGACACACCATTAGCCACTATGCAGAATTCCTCCAAAGACGGGGTGGGAAAACAGGATAATAATTGTTGTTCACCCTTAACCTCCTCAACACCCGAAGGGTGAGGGGGTTTCCGTGGGGAGGACTCCATCAGGGCCACATGGCTCGGAGTCGAGAGGCCACTCAAGATGAGTCTGATTTTTTCCTCAAATGCAGAGGCCAATGAATCACACAGCTCCTGAGATGGTGTGGTAACTGGGGCTGCAGAAGCCGGATTTGCCAAGTTGTCAATCAGCTTAAAGAGGGTCTGCGATTTATTAGTGGCTTTAGTCAAAGAATCTTCCAGGAACTTCGCCTTAGCCAACTTTAGATGGTCTTTGTATTCCCGCAGGGCCTGTCTGTATTGTGCACGATCTGAGTCTGCGTACCCTCTCCTCCAAGCACGTTCCGCCTGTTTACAGTGGAGTTTCTGTTGGCTGAGATCACTGGTGAACCAAGCATTGGTTCTCCGAGGCTTGTTCTTCACCCTTTTTAAAGGGATCAGTACATCCAGAGATGTTACAATCTGTTTACACAGGGTAGTATAGCTTTTATCCACCGTTTCCTGCGCCTCAAAAGTTGTAGGCAGCAGAGAAGGTAAATTTGACCCCCTTAGTAGACGGGACCACTGTCTACTAAATTTATACCCAGCCGAGCTGTCACTGCGCTGCACTCCAGCCACAGAAATAGACATGAGGATCAGAGCATGATCAGTCCAGCATTGATCCAGGACTTCATTAATGGCGACCAATTTTTTATCAGCAAAGACCAGGTCCAAAATGTTCCCCCTCACATGTGTGGGACATTGCACAAGCTGTTCCAGCTGTATGTTATTGCATGCTTGGCAAATTTCCCTGTAGGCTAGGTCTTGTGGGCCTAATGGTCGTAAATTAAAATCACCCAGCACTATAAAGTTGGAGTGTGAGTTGGATAAATTGTACACAAGGTCAATAAATTGCTGAAAAGAAGGGGCTATGCCGGAGGGAGGTCTGTAACACAAAAGACCAGAAAAAACTGTGCCACCCTGAGCCAATAAGGAAAATCCCAGGAGTTCAAAGCCCACCACCTGTTTAACTGTAAACTGTGAGAGGGCAAGTGTGTCTTTACAAATAAACCCCACTCCGCCACCTCTACCCGTAGTTCGAGGGATATGTCTGATGAAATATCCTGGAGGACATGCCCAGGCCAACTCTGCTCCACTATCTGATGTAGTCCAGGTCTCTGTCAGGAATAAGATATCCAATTTAGCTGACTCAATCAACAAAAAGATTTCGTCATAGTGCTTTACAAGGGAGCGGACATTAAGAAGGCCACAGGAGATGGGGGGCGAAGACGGTGGCCACACGGCAGAATCTTTATGTGAGGCCGAGTGGTGATTCAGAGCACACAGTTCTTCTCGAGAATACACTAAGTGTGTCCTCATTGGGTCTCTGGAGCCGGGAGCTACCGGGACGCGAACGGGCGCAAACGGGCTTACCTCTGGCGCACCTCCGGCGCGCCCACGGTGCGCCCGCTGCGCGCGAACGCTGCGCGCCCGCTTCTCCATTGATCTTATAGTATTACGCCGCGCGGGTACCGCCTCGTAGGCGTCTGACCCACCCAATATGGCGCCTACAATGTCCCAGGCCTCACTCACCCACTCCAAGATGGCAGCCAAGCGCCGCTGAACCGGAGCCCCCGCTAGCTAAGTCCCGACAAATGCGGGTGATCAAAACGTTTTAAATGCAGGTAAGCCTAACTGTCTCCCCCCGCAGCAAGCAGCGTAGCAGCGAATTAAAATAATCTCTATTCCCATAGAGTTGGAAGTAGTTTGTTAAAAACAGCAATGCGCGCGATGACAAGCTTCTGGTCCCGGCCAACCGGTTTATTAGCCGAGTGCCCGACGGCGACCGCATGTTTGGTGGGACCCGTGAGTGGGTGTCTGCCTGGCTTAGAATAGAGTGCCCGATTGTATATGCCTCCGGGTAGGAGCCATCTATCCATGTTAAAGCTGGGGTCATCTATTCGGCCGTAGATGCAGTGTATAATGGCTGCCAGGTGGGCGGCCCAGTAGGATTTCCTGATGTCAGGTAGGCTGATTCCTCCGTCATATCAGTTAAGTGTAAGTTTGTGTAAGGCAATGCATGGTTTACCGTTCCAAAGAAGCTCGCGCAGGAGCCCTTCAACTTTCCGGAAGTACGCATTAGGGACAGGGTCTGCCGCGTTCTGCAACGCATACAAGAAACGTGGTAGCGACTCTCAGTTCCTTCTTGAACTGGTTTCTCTTGCTCCCTTGTAACAGAAGGGCCAACGCCTGGGTGTTGATCTGGAAGCTCAAACATTCCATCAGTTAGCTCAGCATCGGAGCAGATTTGGGACTGTTGATAATGAACCCCAGACTCTGTGGAAGGCCTATAGTTCACAACCTTTTAGTGCAGGGATGTCACAGCAGCAAGGGAACATCATGCAATGAGACTCTCCCCCAGAGAAAGAGTCTGCATCACCTCCCCTTGCACAGAGTACAGACCCTGCAGCACGTGTGGGATACTCCAGACTGTTCAATAGGGCTGCCCTGGACTTCACACACAACAGGCGTGTGCTGTTAATGTTTAAATGACCTGCACACTCGGACTCACATGTTTAATCAATCTCTCCTTTATCTACAGCACAACTTAATGTAGTTTTTTTCTACAACTTGACATCCTCAGATTGCATGGCATTTCAGAAAGCCTCTTTCCTCTATGTTCGTAAAACCCTTCTTGACAAATGGACCTTGAGTTACAACTCCCAATTAATTCCTGTCCTTCCTTACCTCAGAGTGGCCCTCTCCTTACCTTCCATCCTCTGCATGCCACCTCTTTCTTAAAACAGCCTTTTCTTAGTCGCACGCCTGTCTTCACTTCTGTTAATATATTAATGCAAATGCCTCAACCTTATTTCATAGAAGCCTTCCGTTAAAACCCTCACCCTGCGACCTTAGAATCCCTAATCTCCACCAGCCTATCTATTCATTCCACCATTTAATGGCATGAACTAGCATAGCCCCTGTAGGAAGGTGGATATCTGACTATGGTTACCCCCAAATTTTTGCCTAGTGTCTAGCTGGTTTTTCGACTTAGTTGGCCTGAGATCCTGCCATTCAGGACCTCAGCCCATCTGCTCTCTCTTTAAAATGGACTCCATGTACCCTAGGTACATACCCAATTGGTTGGATCACCCTGTCAGCCCCTGTACCAGTGTACACTAGGTACCCAGGGCATTGGTGTACCCAAGGCCTGCCAAGGGCTGAAGCATGTATTATGCCACCCCAGGCTTGGCCTAACAATTTGACACAACTGGCTGATCACTCAGCTGGGGTAAGTTGGTGTAATCACCTCTTACTTAGGTGTAGTATACCTATACCTAACCTTAAATGGGACACCTGGTAACCTATAAGTCACTCCTATGGCAGGCCTTAACAATCCTGAAGGCAGAGTGCTTGGTTCCATGTGAGATGGTGCTCTGGCATGAGCTGAGCCTGTCTGCAGTGGTCGGAACAACTTCCTTCTACTGTTTCCAGATATCGTCATATCATATACTCTTAAGTGCATTATGAACCTCGCGGTTAAATGCTATCTTTGGTTTGGCTTTATCAAAACATGTCGAGTAAGGTGTCATACGAATTGGAATACTAACCCCTCGCCAATTCTGGCGACGGGGTTAGCATTCCACCCTTCTAGAGGGACACGACATGTATAGTACCTGAAACCCGGGTAAAATCAGACATAGCCTCAGCTCCACAAAATGGATGCTGCCACCACAGACACAAGTCTGCCCTCCTGCTGCTGGGAGTCCTTCCAGCTTGGGAGGTGTGGACAAAGGGTTTCCTGCCAGGGGAGGTGCATGCACCACCCCAGACAGGATTTTGTGTATTGGTCAGGTAGGGCTTGAAAGAAACCAGATATGCCTGTGGCTCACAAGGAGCCTCGGTGCATATGCCAGTTCAAACCGGTCCTGGGGCACACCAGTCCCGGGCCTGGGGCGAGCTGGACAAAGGATTGGGGGTGTAACCACCCCCCTTCCTGGTCCCACCCATAGGGAGGGACCTAGCAGGTAGTCCGGCCCCTAGAATCCGCTTAAAGGTAGGAGCTGTGTCCTAAGACTTCAGACATCCTGGAATCAACTTAAAACTAAGAAGAAGACGGGAACTTCGACGCTCTGCTGCACAGAGGACTGAAGCCAATCTCCCCTGTGGTCAGGGAGTGACCACCTTGCTAACGCAAGCACCATCCAGCGAATCAACGTCTGCTTTGCCGCCGCCTCCCGCCGGAGCCCGAGCCCAGAGACTGACAAGACCTGGACCTCCAGACCTCTCACCGCCCGATCCACAGTCCCTGCAAAGAGGAGACCCGTGGAGGCACCGAGACACGTGGAGCCAGCCATCTTGAAACGACTACGACAAGCTGACCAGTGCAACAACCGAGGCTCCCTCCAAGTTGTGCTTTGGGTCCTGAGACGCCCAACCCTCGAGCAGCATCTGCACCAAAGGTGAGCCCTCCAGCATCTCCACGATCTGCGTGGGGCCCTTCTGCATTTTGCCACTCGACGCGCCTAACCGGTTGCTGGCCCGCTGGCTAGTGGCCATCTTGGCGACGAAATCTACGACAAACACCGCTGGTCTGGTTGCTCCAGACTGGCCCTTGCTCCCCTCCAAAGGAGCAGTTCCTCTGACCTTGCTGGTCAGAACCATCAGCTTAAACTCCTTGCCTACAACAATTGCTTTTGCCAAGG
Organism: Triturus cristatus; assembly: GCF_964204655.1. Taxonomy (NCBI): domain Eukaryota; kingdom Metazoa; phylum Chordata; class Amphibia; order Caudata; family Salamandridae; genus Triturus; species Triturus cristatus. The sequence continues at coordinate 1,231,749,288 of NC_140593.1, forward strand.
CTTGTTTGCTTCGATCAAGTCGCCGACACCGCCGACAGCGAGAGCCTGCGTGGGACAGCTCGTGACTCGACTCCTGGACGTCGTCGACCTTCAGGGACCACGTGGCTGTAGAGTCAAGCTACACCTTCCTTCCTGTTTGCACCCGACATCGCCTGGTACCCACCTGGTGCCACGCCGGTCACTGGCTAGTGACTGTGAACACTGTCCCCTCTGCTTACAGGTCTTCAACATCTCCGATCCACTCTTGGATCCACTGCATCTCTTCCCGACCGACCGCCTGCAGCACTTTTGTCTACAGGCCCCACGGAACCGATAGAAGAAACCCGACGCACTTCGAGGCCTATGCACCCGCTTCCTGTGGGTGAGGTAAAGCTGGCACTCCTGTGTCCAAGTGTAGTATTACATCTCTAGTGCCTGTGTTCCAAATCTTAAGTTCCTAGGTCATCCGGAAGATTCCTTTTGCAGTAACTTTGTACTTTTTACGCACCCATTGAAACCTATGGGAGCACGCGTGTGACTATTTGCTCTGCACACGCCACCCGTGGACCTCCTGGTCACTAACTGACGTTAGCTCCTTGTAGGCCCAGCGATTCTAGAGGCCCTAGGCCTTTTCCCTTTTCTGTTCGTGGTACTTATACCACTATTTTAGTATATGGTTCGAGTGGCCACCAGGGCCTATCCATATAAAGTGCAACTTCTGTGTATTCTGTGATAATCTTGTTTGACGATTTGTGCTCCTGTGCTCATAAAGAGACTAGGGGTTACTTTGAGAAATAAATACATATATATTTTGAATATATATCTGTGTGGTGTCCTTTCATTGGTATAAAAGGGGGTTACTATTGGTAAAACAGCTTGCTTAACACGCATCACGAGTTTAGCCTCAAAGACTGCTTAGCCTACGCTACCACTAGGGCAGCTAGTCCAAAAAGGTTGACTTACAACCACACCATAAGGGTTGCTTGGCATGGTACAAGGTGGTCACTAGAACTAGTGAACAGCATATACCAGGCCAACTTCTCACAGCCCCCGCTAACAATCACACCTCACTCCTGTTTCTGAAGAGCCATGGGATCTTGAGCCATCAGTATTATGCCGTTTTGATAAAGGATAATATGAATTCCTTGAGTCCGGAGAAACCCCACAACCATTTTCATCACCTTGGTGAAACATCATGGTGCTGAGGAGAGGTCGAACGCTAGAGCAGAAAATGTGTAAATCTGAGTTTTCCACTGGAATTGTAGCAACATCCTGTGAGTGGGAAAATCTGAAAGGTCAAGGAAACATCTTCCAGATCTAGAAGCACAATCCAGTGTCCTAGGTGGAGAATGTCTTGTAAAAGATGGATTCCATCCATGCTGAGGTGGCAGTCGTGAACAAAACTGTAGATTCCTTCAGGTTTGTCACCAATTGAAATCTCTTGCCTTGCTACATTGCTTATAAACCCATTTGGCTGATGGGAGAATGTAACTGGTTCCATGGACGAAGAAGAGCGCCCGACACTCTCCAAGCGTCCACAGCTTGGAATGAGGCTGCTGTGTGGACCTTCAACGCGGACCCTGTACATCAAGGAGTCTCTTCGGCACAGAAGAACTCTAGACCAGTTGTAGGGGGAAAGATTAGACGGACTACGAAGCCCTAGAGTGAAAAAGCACAAGCAGCGAGTAACATCACAGAAAATAAAGCAAAGGGAAGTTTAGCACAATCCTCGCCTCCAGTCCTGTCATAGAATTATCACTCGGATATCAGATTTGGATATGCATTTGAGACTGCAATCGTTTGGGTCTCCAAGACAAGTTTTCAGTTTCGGAAGAGATGCACATGTTGCATGCTCACCTGCACTATAGGCACAGATGGATAGATTCAGCCATGCATGCCCCCGTATCATCAGTTTGTGTTACGGATGCACGTGGTATCATAAGAATTGCCACCATTACACCCCCCTGCACGCGCTCATATGCATACAGCCACATTCAAGACATTGTATTTATACTTACCCTGTAGTGCATCCAGCTGTGGCTGCCCTCTGGTCTGCATTCTGCCACTTGCCTCCAGGTAACTGCTTGGCTCCCAAGCCTGCCACACGGCAGGCCCTGTGATTGCCTGTGCAGAGCTTCTAACAGCCAATCACCACCTGGCTTCAGCTTGAAACGCACGGTGATTGGCTATGTTTGAGACACTGCACTGTCAATCACACTCTAAGTGTGATGCAGGTAGGGCCAGAGGGAAGCCAAATCCGCCCTGGCAAAAACTTTAAAATGAGCCCCACATTGCAGGAGACTGAGACTAGAACAGAGCTATATGTTATGTTATGTTATATTGATTTGTATAGCGCACTAATCACAAGAGAGGGTATCTAGGTGCTTGGGCAAGGTTAGTGTGTAGGTATGGGAGCTCGGTTGGGTCATGGGAGTCCATCGTGCTCTGGAAGCAGCCTCCATAGCCCGCAGTCCACCGGGACAGTGCCAGAGCGGCGGACTGGCCCGTCCAGCCCTGGGCGCGTAGCCCATCATTGTACAACGCTCTGCTGGAGAGCTGTGGAGTGCATGTGTGATGGGCCGAGCTTGAAAGTCGAGCCCATCTGCCATCATTGTTGTTATCCTCTGTGGCACCAGGGATCTAGAGCTAGTGAGTGACGGGAAAACGCAGGCGCCAGGGCATTCTTCGAATCGTCTCATTCATTCAGGCGGATAACTACTCAAAATCCCACTTCGTTGACAGGAGTGGTTTGGATATCCCAGCGAGGCAATCTTGAACATAACGATGTGGACATATTGGAGACGTTGAATAGAACAGGATATCAATTTTGTAAAGTGCTTGATCACTCCTGAAGCAGCCTCTTGGCGCTAATGGGAGATGAGCATTGTTACCTGGGAGGCCTATTCTTGGTGTCTGGGGGGGGGACAACCAGAGAATCCTGAGCATTGTCCTGTTGGGGGGATGCGCTGGTTTACCACTGGTCTCTACACTGGTGCACTCTCATTAGATAACCGAGTTATCCATTTCAGGCACCGGACTCTCTCCGGTAGCCAGGGCAAGCAGTGAAGCTTCCTCCACGAGCTGGAGGGGCTGAGACTCCATGGTGACTCCATTGATAAGACTCAATCAATTCAATTCCCTCTAGTTCAGCACTTTATGAAAACAAAAGGACTTTTAAAAACAGGCCACGACTGCATCTTTACCACGCATTACTTTACCAGGCAATATCATGGTAAAGACATGATTGGTAAAGGGACATGTGCGGTAAAGATCACAGCCCTTCCCCCAGCCCTGAAAACTGTCCCGTTCCCCCTGCCGATCCTTCCTCCTCCTGTCCGTCCATTCCAGCATCCAGACTTCGCACTGCGTTAACCATGCATGCTTGGTTTCAGGCGTTTGCGTGGTTACGGCGTATGCGCGGTTAAGGCATATGCGTGGTCACGGTATATGCGTGGTTAAGGCATATGCATGGTTACGGCGTATGTGTGGTTAAGGCATATGCATGGTTACGGCGTATGTGTGGTTAAGGCATATGCATGGTTACGGCATATGCGTGGTTAAGGCATATGCATGGTTACGGTGTATGCGTGGTTAAGACATATGCATGGTTACGGCGTATGCGTGGTTAAGGCATATGCATGGTTAAGGCAAGTGTGGTTCGGCTTGCAGGGAAACAGCATGCGTGGCTCAGCCTGCATTGTTAAGGCCGCTTCCCATAATGTTGTCATATGGGAAATGCTTTGCATCGACTCGAGCCACTTCGTAAGAGTTTGGTTGTCTGTTGAAAAATGTAGGGAAACAGCTAAAGACACCAGCAGCCAGGATTTACTTTCACGTGGACACCTACAGAACCCATCGAAAAAAGGTCCAACTCCTAAATTAAAACGAAGGACACCTACAAATAAAAATAACTAATCCCATGCAATCCATAAACCAACCAACCAGATATGCACCTGCAAGACATTTCGGGTTAAACCCCACTTACACGGCACTTCCGGTTATGCTCTCCCTACAAGGCATGTTGGGTTCTGTTCCACCTACGAGGCACTCACTTCTGATTAGGGTTTAAGTCCTTGAAACAGTCCAGCTATTGGAGTTCTGAGACTAGTTAAGGTCCCTCTGCGGGCCTTTGGCTACTGGTAGAAGTCAGATGCAGTGCTTTAAATGGCCCGGTACTCACCGGTACTGAGTACCGGCACTTCTGATTTTTTTCCCCCTCAGTACCGGCACTTCTCTGTAGCCAGGGAGAGTACCGGTACCCTGATCCACGGCACGGCAGGCGCAGCTTAGGTTTCTCTTCCAGTGCAGGGCAGATTCCGCACTGCTTCCGAGGAGCCCTGAAGTATCCTTTGCAGAGTGGTTGAAGATTCCAGCAGCGCCCATGTGAATGTCCCCAAACTGCAGGGGGTTGAGAGGGCTTGTGTCACGCGGTGATTAACAGGACAGGGTCTCTATACAGACCCTACACTGTCAATCAGGTACACAGCGACCACTCCAGTGAAAGTGCCATCATGGCTTTCATATTTGTAATGTAAATCTGTTTTATTTACATAAACGCATTTTTCGTGTGTTTTGATATGTGCTGCAACTGGTACAGAAGTCATTATGTATCATCATATCTTGTCCATAGCCCCGCCCACTTGACACACCTCTATTCTAATGAGTACCTGCACATATTTCCCATTTCAAGCACTGGTCAGAGGGACTTAATGGGCCATTTTCCGCTCAATGTCATGGAAGCCGCCTGGTTGTGTAAGGGCTTCTATACTGCAATCTGCCAGCTGCAGGAGAGCTCTTCCGACCGAGGGGCGCCCAAGACAAGTCAAAGTAGCTCCAGAAAGCCACGCACGCGAAAAGGCGAAAGTATTGTCCAAGTTAACAAGCATTTGCAATGCAATAGGTCTCGCATTTTTTTTTTTTAGAGTTAGAGCTATTGGAGCTGGAATGGGAATGTTTTAAATTTAGGTGTTTTGGAATGATATATGTGATGGTAATTGTGTGGAAAATGATAGAAGCAGATTGTGAAACTTTTCTTTTCGGTCCTGGGGGCAAGAGGTCGTTATTGGGCAGTTACCCATGGCAGATACTGTTGCTTATCATTAGTATTTCAGATTTTAAGACTATTTATTTTAACTTGGATTATGGAGTTATTCATTTTGTAACTGTGTCTCTTGAACAGTGCTACTAGTGAGTAGCGAAGGCTTACTTCAGGAGGTGGAAAAGAGCCTGGAGCTGAAATACAGCACGACACAGTAATTAAACTTGATAAGCTAAATATCAGGCCAAGTGATTTATAAAAGGGGTTATGGAATTAAACCTTAAAAATTAGTGTCAGCATGCATAATCCCTGCTGTTCTGATATGTCTTGAATGCATACTGTTACTGCATGCCCAAGTATTACAACCTCTGCGAATAACCGAATGCGCCCGGGCAGCCCGGTAGCTTCCCAGCCTGTTGGAAAGAAAAGTGCTGCAAGCAAAGCGCCCATAACACAGCCAATAAGACACAAAGGATTTGAAAGTGTGAATTAGCTGGGGCGTTAAGGATTTGGGGGGGTGAAGGGAACGAAGACATGGAAAGGAGCAAGGCAGACAGCTAGTTAGGGCCGGGGTGGAGCCGTTAGACAGAACTGAACATCACCAAGGAGGATACGGGCTAGATTAAGAAGGATCGTGTCTGCCAGCAGCTGCAAGAGTACACTTTTACCCTTGCTGCCCGCGCCTTTCTTTTCTTCGGAGCAGCTTCGCCAACTTAATTTTTTCAAAATATTATATGTTTTTTAGGCAGCGTGGTACCCTGCGCAGAAGAAAAGAAAGGCGTGGACGCCATTTTTGAAGTGGAAGTGCAGCGTGCTGCTTAAAAAAACATACAATAATGAAAAAATCGAGTTGGGCGAGTCGCGCAGAAGAAAAGAAAGGTGCGCAGCCACCATTGTTTAGGGAGAAGTGAGGTGTGTTACGCTGCTTAAAAAAAATATATATATATATTTGTGTCCTTTAAAATACATAGACCTTTACCATGGGCTCCCGCCTGATAAGGAAATATTATAGCCTCCCAATCCAACTCATCAAGAAAGGATCTTTTGAGGAACTGTTTACTTTTGCATGGGATTAGCTAACTCCTCCAACCATTTTAAGTGCCTGGTAAAATCCTACCTTCTCGAAAAACACTGAAACAATATGACCTGGCAGATCAAAGTCCCATATGCGTGATGTGTTCTCCAATATAACATCTTTAAAAAAGTGAAATAGGTCGAAGTAGGCAGCCATTTACGGGTTAGGCACTAGTGAATTATAGGGGGGAAAAAGAGGATTGAATGTATCTTCCGTTTGTATGACGTGCATGGCTTATCTCCAACACCTCGCCTTAATAAATACAATAGATCGCCGTCACCATGCAATTGCACTTGGTAATATTAATACAGAACTCTCCAGTTAAACATTCAGTGCTGCTGAGCACTTTAAAAACAGCAAATAATCACGTTCGTCCTGCTTGGTGGAGGAGGGATAGCGAGATGAAAAGGTGGTGAAGTGAGATGAAAGGGTCAGGGAGCAAGATGAAGCAGCGGTGGGGCGTGTGGATTGATCGAGTTTACGCCGGGAGTTTTAAAAGCGGCCATATGCATCCCTGCTTAGAAATGCTTGTGTTGTAACTTTCGCGGCCACTTTGATGTTCTCAGTGGCCGCGTGGCTCACTGAGAACATCAAAGCGGCCGCAAAATGATCAGGCAGGCTGCCAAATGGTGCGCGCGCCCGGCGCACATGCACTGTAGTTGGCGGCCTGAAAGCACTGGTTTGCACTTCCAAATCCCCCTTTTACAAAAGCTCTCGCGAGAGCAGCGCTAAAGCGCTGGCTCAGGTGAGACCTAAAAATAGCGCCTGCTTTCAGGCCTCTAGCAGTAAACACATCACCCAAGCGCTTTAGAACATGCACATTGGTACCAGGGGAGCTGGCAGTGATGTGTTTACACGTGCTGCCTCCTGCCAAGGTCTGAGAAACACATTATTGATACCCGGTGCAGCCATCGGCCTCTCAGCACCGCTGGGAGGGGGGAGTGGGGGGAGGGGCACCATGCTCATGAGGTGTGGGGGCCAGCACACACAAGACTGGCGCCCACGCTCTGGGGCAGGTCATCAGATGGAACTCTGTACGGCTTGTCCTTAATGGCTGGGGTCACCAGAGGTCAGCTGTGACCCCTGGTGATCCCTGAATGACGTCCTTGAATTCCATCCTTCATGGCCTGGAAGCATCAGCGCCTTTAACCTGGGTAACTCTGCCTTCTGGACTTTACAGGTGGGAAGATTGAAGGATGGGGAACTAGAACAGCGAGTTATTGTTTCAACAACCTTTGCCTTTCTCTAGGAGATTAAATTCAGCTTGACATCAATAAATACCACACTGATATGAGGGAGGGGAACACATGTAATTATCAGGATGTGTGTGTGAGGTGTGTTGTGTGTGTGAGGTGTGTGTGTGAGGTGTGTTTGTGTGAGGTGTGTGTGTGGTGGGAAACAACATTTACAATGCGGTCATTACATCGCACTACCTTTACAATGCATCATCCTTTACAACGCATGTCACTACAACGCATGCCATTACGACACAATATAAGGTAAGTAATGGGTAATAGTCATTTTTACCCCTGCACTATTCAACACTTTCTCTACTGTTGCTCTAAAAGTAATATGCGTTGTAATGGTATGCGTTTAATGCCGTGGTTGCCAAACTGTGCGCCGCGGCACCCTGGTGCGCCGTTAGTAGCAGCCAGGGGCGCCGCGCACATCTTTGGAATGTGCAAATCATGTAATGAGCAATTTTAAAATGATGCGTCTTTTGACGCCCGGCATCAGGAATCATGATATGGACCAGTGTTCTATTATTATCAGACTCGTGCATAGGTCTTCCCTTTTTGTCAGTTTCTGCTGAGCTCGCAATGAATCGAATCGAACAGGATGGTTTTTTACCCCTGCATGCACTGACATGAAGACAGGCACAGCAGCCTGAGCTCTGCAGCACTCCGAGCCCTCACCCACCCAGCAACTCTCTGGCTTTGCAGCACTTCATGGCCTCACCCACCCAGCTTCTCTTCTGGGCCTCTGGTTCTGCAGCACTTCGAGCCCTCGACCCGGGGCAGCACCGGTCTGACTGACACAATGGCACCCCTAGCTCTCACCCTGGCCGTCATCTCTCTACCACTGGAGCAACCTAACCAGACCCTCAACATCTCTAGTGTTGCATTACCCCTGATAAACACCTACTCAGTCCAGCAACTCTTGCACTGCAACATCCTGACCTCAACTCTCAACAGGGCCAGCACTTCTCTAGCGCTGCAGCCCCCTAGAAATCATCTTTTGTGGCAAATCCCTGGCACTGCAGCCCCATGAACTTTCACCCAAGCCAGCACCTCCCTATATCACTTTAGCAACCCTAATCATCACCTTATCCGGGTCCTCTCTAGCTCTGCAGAACCCCAAACCCTCACCCAGGTCAGCACTTCTCAGGCACTGCAGCACCCAAAACCCTCACCTAAGCCTGCACTGCTCTACACAGCCTCAGCACTCTGAGGTCCCACCTAATACAGCACAGCAATATCTCTCATCTCTAGTATTGCAGCAGCCATGGCCACCATCAAGGGTGGCACCTCTCTGGCATGGCAGTTTCTTGAGCTCTCGCAATGTAGCACCCCCTCTAGTGCCCCAGCACCTCTGGCTACTGCTGCCCTTCAGGCAGAAAACAAAGTACTCCAGAGGTCGGGCATACATCCCCCCCCCCCCACTGGTAAAACAAAAGTGACATGATGGTAAGCCACGGCCAAGTGGCAATTATGTCAAGGGAGCCACTGGTCAAAAATGTTTGGGAACCACTGGTTTAATGGAATGCGTTGTAAATGTAATTTCTAAAAATGCGTTGTGATGGCATGTGATGTAAAATCATGCATTGTAATGGATGTTGCGATGTAAAAACTGCGTTGTAAAGGCATGCGTTGTATCATCATACATTTGTGTGTGGTGTGTGTGAGTGCACATATACATACATTCCTATAGTCACACAAGTACACTCTTCAGGATTGACCATGTAACATTTATTTCTGACTCCTTGGGCACTTCTGAAAACTTTTCCTGGAGTTGTCACTGATCCCTCTGGATGGTTCCATCATTCTTTAGCTCAGCTGTCGCATTACAGGCTGAGACCGCCACATGCTTGACTATTCATAGTAAGTGCAGAGGGATTATGGTTACTGAAGTCAGTGATGGAATTAATTATTACCATAACATGTGCTTCCAATCTTGAAATGTGAGAACATGAACCTAATGTAAACTGACACCCCATATTTAGCTATAAGTTAAATTGTACTTGAATGGAGGTGTACTGTGAATTTTGGGGTCATGACCCTTTTGGGGTCAAACGTAATGTTGCCAAAGTTATTCCACCAGCCTTTTGTATATTTGTAAATTACTGCGTAGTATTGAGTAGTGAATATGTAATAAATGTACTTTTACTCTTCTAAAGAAAAAGCACAGATTGAACAATTATTTAATATTGCTTATCAGCGAACGGTGATTACTAGCCCGCGCACCTCCCCTGAGGAGGCCTTGCGCTTATCAGCGAGTGGTAATTACTAGCCTGTGCACCTCCCCTGAGGTGGCCTTGCGCTTATCAGCGAGCGGTGATTACTAACCTGCACACCTCCTCTGAGGAGGCCTTGCGCTTATCAATGAGCGGTGATTACTAGCCCGCGCACCTCCCCTGAGGAGGCCTTGCGCTTATCAGCGAGCTGTGTTAGCCCGCGCGCCCCTGAGTAGGCCTTGCGCTTATCAGCAAACGGTGATTACTAGCCCGCACACCTCCCCTGAGGTGGCCTTGCGCTTATCAGCGAGCGGTGATTACTAACCTGCACACCTCCCCTGAGGAGGCCTTGCGCTTATCAGCGAACGGTGATTACCAGCCCGTGCACCTCCCCTGTGTAGGCCTTGGTCTGCTTCGCTTCGCTACCCTGAGAGAGTCAAGTGCTGCAAATATTTTAAACTCAAACTCAAACTCATAAACTGTCTTTGAGGGCCATGTCAACACCGTCACACCAGCCGCGTTCTTTACCCTAAAACTCTTTAGACAGATCTTCCCATTCATTCCCCAGAGTCTCCAAAAAGGGTCACATCAGCTCATGTTAGAGCAAAGGCTGGCTGCTGCAATGACCTATTAGTCAACATCAGGAAAAAGTGTTTGACAAAAATTCAGATAATCTAAAATTCAGCTGCCCGGCTGCTTCTGGGTATCCCCAAGCACACATTTACTTCCCCTGCGCTCAGACACCTGCATTGGCTCCCACTTCGGAAGCGTCTAGACTTTAAGGCTTTGTGTCTCGCCTTTAAAGCATTGCCTGGCATTGGCCAAAATACTTTAAGCATACCCTTCAATGGTGTATTCCAGCTGAACCCCTGCGGTCTGCTGCGGCACACAGTCTTGTAGTCCCTAAATTCAAAAAGACTGGTTGGGGCGGCAGAAGCTTTCGAGTGGGAACCACCAGACTTTGGAATTCCCTTCCTTTGGAACTGAAAAGGACACTCAGTTGTTGGCATTCAGGAAAGCACTCAAAGCATGGCTGTTCAACCAATAAATCTTATTTCCCAGCCATCTCGGTCGCCTCTCTGAGTCAGCGCCTTGACAACCACGGGTAAAAGATGCGCTTTATAAATTATTTTTTTATTAAATTTAATTCATTAAAAAACAGCGCCCCTCCCAGGAGGTCTGTCCAGGCCATTGATCCGAGGGAGAAACATGAATTTCAGCGGAAGAGGGAAAAACAGGACAGCGCCTAGCAGCCGCCTTCGGGGTGTTATATGTCTCTCTGTCTATCTGTCTCTCCCTAGCAGCCACCTTCGGGGTGTTATATGTCTCTCTGTCTATCTGTCTCTCCCTAGCAGCCACCTTCGGGGTGTTATATGTCTCTCTGTCTATCTGTCTCTCCCTAGCAGCCACCTTCGGGGTGTTATATGTCTCTCTGTCTATCTGTCTCTCCCTAGCAGCCACCTTCGGGGTGTTATATGTCTCTCTGTCTATCTGTCTCTCCCTAGCAGCCACCTTCAGGGTGTTATATGTCTCTCTGTCTATCTGTCTCTCTCTCGGACACTCATATGTAGAGCCTCTGGACGGGACAGAACTGTGAACCCACGGCCTAAAGAAAGGGAACCAATGGCTGTAACACAACAAAACAAAATGCATCACTCACTGCTCAAGCTTCAAGATTAAACAGTGAGGATTACAAACTCCCTCAAGTACGAGTGATGACGAGCCCAAGGAAGCACCAGGAACTGGTCCAGAAGTCAGAGAATGCAGAGGAATTCATACTGCTGATGTCTGCAGTAAGAGAGCATTGAAAAGCAGACGTATCAATTAGCTACGGCTCGAGCTGTCCACCTGTGCGGACACACTGACCCAGAATAGACCTGCTAGTCTGGCAGGAATCCATGCAGTATTGATGGTAGGAGGAAAGGCTGCCAGATAGAGTGTAATGGGAGCGGGATTGCACCAAGGACCTTCAGGCAACAGAACCTAGTTATTCCTCCAGGACAGACACCACTATGGTCAAAGTCTAAATCTGATGAAGAAGATCCACCAATGGAAAGAAAGTCACAGATGAGAAGAAGGCACACTCCAAGTGGGAGTGTAATGGTTTGAAGATGGCCTGCGTGCATGGGGATGATGGTGCTCAGGAAATAGATATTTTCTTGGATATGTGCACCTACAGACCCTCTATGTGAACCTCCATATTGAGCTTGCTTTCAAGGCCTCACTGTAACCTTGAGGTCACTTCCTGTCCACGAGAACATACAGCTCTGCTGCAGGGGTTATACCATAATCTCCGCACACCACATGGTTTATCCATCTCCTGACTCCCACCCAGTCAAGAAAGAAATGTAGTTCCTCATCAGGCAAGCGAGAAAGGCTTGGTTTAAAGTAGACAAATTAGTGCTGGCAGGTTCTAGGCTGCTCCCAAATCCCTGAGAATAAGCTCACAGGCATCTGTAACAGGTATGCAATAGGGGTGTCTATGCTGGTGTACTTCAAACTGTTTATTCTGAAGGCTGCACTGTAGAGAAGGTTTTACCTTGATATTGGCTATATCCAAGACACCTCCTCCAGAAACACGGATAAATAAGCATCTTTTCTAGGACTAGAATGCAGCACATCAAGGCCTTTCTGTACCATCCTCAGAGCAATGGGCAAGTTGAGAGAGCTAATCGGTTTACAAAAGAAACTACACAAATGGCCCAAAATGCTGTGTTCACACTAAGGCAGCATTAAGGACCAGATTGAGGTCTTACCGCACGACCCAAACTGTACTGTGGGTAAGATCTTGTTTGTGATACTCAGGGGAAGGATGGCCATCACTAGACTACAACCTTACTGGTCATACTCTGCAAGAGTTGGGAACTAGACAATCAGGCAAGGAATAAGACCAAGCTCTGGGGGACGTTTCTAAATAACAACACAGTATATGTAGAAACTATGATCTCACAAATGCATTTTAAGAATGCGAGTGGGAATCATGTCAGAGTTAGACAGGCCGAAAAAAAACCCAGTGAAGGCAGGTACAGTGAGATGCTGAGAATGGACAATGGTGGTATTGTTGCTAGATCAGGTGATTCTGGTGACCAGGCACTTTTCCAAAATAACACTGCTCTTTCTACACTCCACGAGCCTGTTAATACCCACAATGACGTGGCTCTGTCATGACTGGTCACTGTTGGTTATTGCTCAATCAGCACTGGTACACATGGGAGTGTGGAAGAACCCAAATGTGATGGACGTTCAGGGAGGAATGTAGGATTCGGCTCGATTTAAAGACTTTGTAATGCACTAAGATTTCTTGGTAAGAAGGAGACAATGTTCCCTGCCATAACTTTATTAATGCACGGATCATTCCCTGACTCTCACCTTCCTCTGTTCCCTGTTGCCCTTGTATCCCTCCACGCACTGCCAGTAGAGCGCCTAGAGTGCTGTGAGTTTTAAAGTTCTTTGTCACTTGCATTCAAACTAGCTGGCCCTCCATGAGGAATACATGTGTTTATCTGCAAATCCTTCCTGCATGGCCTCTACTCCTCTTTTTGCTCCTGTTCTTGGGACGGTTACAGGGAGTTCTGGCGTGCGGTTACTCCTGTTTGCCACCGTTGAAATGTTCCTGGCCACCGCTGGTCATGTTATCTGAGGCCGACCTGCAGCCAGCTGTGGTCAGAGTGATCCTTCCTGACTCTGGGGTGGTTCAGCTCAGGAGCCACTCAAGACACGGGAGGTTGGGCAGCCATCTCTCTGGTGGTTGGGGTCCAGCATGCTGCACACTATAATGGTTGACCTGTCCCATGGTACAGCTAGGCTCACCCTAGTACTTGATTCTGGAGATGTCCTTGGCTGGTGCTCTGTCTGGACCTTCTTGGTGCTGCTGACAGCGAAAATCACTTCCTTTGGGGTCGCTGCTACCAGCATTAAAAGGCCTCTGGGTCCTGGGCTTTGTGCCTCTGGATGTACAGTGTTCCCTCAGTGGCCCTTGAATCTTTCCTTGCTGGCCACTTCACCCCAGGTTTCCTAGGGTCAGATGGGGTCAGCCCTGGGGGGTGATTACTCCTCGTTCGGGGGGGCTTTGTCAGCTTTCACAGGGGTGTGCGGGGTTCTGGTTCTTCTCTGGGCTTGCATTATTTGTTGAGGGGGCCCCTTAATCTTTGATAAGCCTGTTGGAGCTGAGCTTTGAGATTAACAGACACCCCTTTCTTTATCTGACTTTCTTTTGGGGTCAGTGCATCGCTCAGGCCACCTACAGACTGTCTTACCCTTTCGTATGGAGTCACTCCCTCCTCCGGTTGTACTCGGTTTCTCTCAGGGTCCTTGCTTCTCGTCTCTTGTTCGATATCCTCACTGTTGTTCCCCCTCTTCTGTGCAGTCTGGGTCATGAACGTGAAGACCATGCCATGGACCCTGTAGCCTCTAGGATCCCTCTGACTCGTTGGTTCCTGCTTTGAATCTGGGAGCAGGAGCATGGAGGCATGCTTCGAGTTCTAATGAACCTCCCTACTTAAGGGCTCTCTGCTCACGACACCCCATCTGTAGGTCAATGTCAGTCAGTGGTTCTGATCGACCTTGGTTGTTATCTCTTCCTACTATGGTTTCCTTACGGTGGCCTCAGGTCGGGCCTTCAGTGGTTCTGTGGCTCCTCTGCTAGATGTCCAAGTCTTCCCTTGGCTCGCGTTAGTCACCCTCTCGCCTGGACGTCGCTCTTGTCAGCTTCTCTGGCTGGAGGGTGATTGTGTGTACTCTGGTGTGAGTGGACTCAGTCCAACTGTGTCACAATATGTTCTCTCTTTCCTATCTTGATCGTTGCATTGGTGACTTGGAGTTGGTGGAGTCAGGAGGCCTCTACACAGGGTGTTCCTTACAAGTCATGACTGGGACAAGGACGATGGACGTGGAGGTAATGTCCTGATTACTCACCGATAAGCTTTGTATCTCTTAGCACTACTCATCCACGTAGTAGTCATTCTGTACAGGTAATGACTGAGGTGAAGACGATGGCTGTAGAGGTAATGTCCTGATTACTCACCGATAAGCTTTGTATCTCTTAGCACTGCTCATCCACGTACCATTAATTACGATAGACAGAGGCGCTCATTGAAGGCAACTTGCTATTGGAGGACGCTGAGTGCTTCTGCCCCTTTATGTGCCTAACGAGGGTTGGGAGGGGCTCTCCTCTGCAGCATCTTTCTGACTTCACTTCACAAATAAGGACCGGAAGTGATTAACTATTCGATCAGGAGATTCACAGGTCAGTAACAGAGTGGGCTGGTGGGGGGAAATTGTTTGACTCTCTGGTGTCACACAATGCTGAGCCATATGTGCAAATGCAAAAAGAAGAACAGTTGATGGACAGAATGCCGAACAATGTCATATATTCACCCCAGTACAGAGATCTGGGCCTAAATCCATCGTTTTTTTGCTCACCATGCCATTCTAGTTTGGACCCAGCCATATGCAAATCAGTCTTGACCCTGTGCCTCCTGGCAACAGTCCAGCCCGAACTGCCAGGCCAGGTCCTCCCTGGACTCTAAACACGCATCCTAGGACCGGTTCCGGGCTTTGCCCAGATGTGGGCTCACTATGCCACTGGAATCAAGTTATCCTGGCTGAAGAGGGGTGAAACCCCGAAACCAGTCCTAGGATGCTTGTTTCCTGGCTTGGCAGTTCGGGCTGGACTGTTCCCATGAGGCACAGGGTCAGGACTGATTTGCATATGGCCAGGTCTAAACTGGGGTGGCATGGTGAGCAAAAGAATGATGGATTTAACCCAGATCTCGTGACTGGGGGTGAATGTTGTGATTTGTTCTGCATTCCGTCCTTGTAAAACCACCCTGAGTGGCCTTCATCAGTGTTGTAAATTTGATTTGATTTGATTTTGGGATTTATATAGCGCACGAATGCCCAGGGGTGTCTATGCGCTTTGCGGAGATAATATGACCCCCTTTCATGCATTACTCAGAGTGAAAGGGGTGTTCCACGGGTGTTGCTGTGGGTGTTCCCACGCAGCACCCATGGAGTCTGTGGCATTCCCAGATTGACAAGGATTTGTAAACCTGGAAATGCGTCGCATTAAAACGCTCCCACGGGAGGGGGCGGCGATAAAGTCGAGCAAATACGGAAAAATCCCTCCTCGCTTTTTGCTCTTTCTTTGTGTGCAGCGCACATAGACCGAGACAATGCCATGAATGATTGTTTATGTGCAGAAAGGTGTCCCTTCCTGCACAACACTCATCCCTGCAATGCTGGCACCCTTGCACCATGTTGACGCTAGGCAGCCAATTGTGCACGAGCGCAGAGGAAAGCACAGAGATGCGCTGCATTGCTGTAAGTACAACGCATCCCTGCACTTTCCTACTAACGCAGCTCTGCGCTTGCAGCACTGCGCTGCGTCAATTTCTAGTAAATATGGGGCGTATTATCAAGAAATGGCGTTAAAATTATCGCCGCTTTAGCGGCAGAAAACTGCCGCTAAAGCGGCGATAATGGGCTTGATAATATGCCGCAGAGAATTCCCATAGGGGTTCCTTGAACGCTTGGAGAAAATTACGGAGGTGCTGCCCTTACCTGCTGGCTGTCTCTGAGGGCTGGTGGGTTCTTGTTGCTGTGTGGCTCTTCTCCTTATCGCCGTCGTCGTGGTGGTGTGTGCGGCGATTGCAGTGAGGAGGGTCCAGCAGACTACATCCCCCAGGCTCCTTTGCCCTTTGCCACGGATACCGGAAGCGGCATTTCGCGCTCGAAGGCGCTTTAAAAATAACTCCGCCCTCCGCATCGCGGGACCGCGCGCGGGCGGCGCCGGGAGAAGCCCGGGACAAGGGCGGGACCGTCTGTGGCCGTCAGGGGCCAGAGGAGGCCGGGTCGGGCCACCCCCCTAACCATTCCTCATCCGTACCAGTAATACTGAGTATGCGGCCTTAGCTGTAAGGTACTGTGACATATGCAATTGCTGGGACCATAGTAATCATTTGCACTTTGAAGATCCGGTCTCAGCTGTATAGTATAGTATTATTTAGGCCTGCACCCCCGACATGTTAAATACTATGTAACTGCATAATTGTGGCGTGTATCGGGGCCTCTTTTCTCCGTGGTCCCAAGAATACTGGCTTTGCCTTGGATTGCAAATTATTGTACCCCCATTATTTACATTTTAATTTAAGGATCCAACTTTGGGTTTTGAAATGTGTATATATTACGTTTTGTGCTTAGTTTAGTTTATATAGTCGGAGTCATTTCATAGTAAGTGCTAATTTTTATAGATAGTAATTTTTTTTTCTTTTCGTATTTTATTATTCGTATTTTAAGGCAACATGTCTAGGACAGCCGGGACTCCTCGCCCTATTGTTTCTACACTTGATAACTATCTAGTTAAAGTAGTAGATAAGATCAACAAGGAACGAGGATTATCGTTGGGTCTGGGTACTGGTAGTGTCCCTGATCCTACGAACCAACTTGTCTCTGTTGAGATCCATACTATTGAGGATAGTCTCGCAGCAGCCCCTATAGACTCCCCAACGGGGGAGAGTACCTGTGCAATTGAACCAGCACTTGATTTCCCTTTTGATAATGACCCCTCTAAGGTATCTGAAATTAGTAAGTCCCCCAATGATCCTGTCGCCTCGGGCTTTGCGGTCCCCAAACCACATAGAGTTTTAAGGTTAGGGTCAGGGTCACATTTAAATAGACCCGTTCTATGTAAAAAAAGGGGGTCGCAAAAGCAAAAAGACTACCGTCTCTGTCCCTAACGCGGGCTCTTCCGAACCCATTCGTTTAACCAATGACGACAACTCCACCTATATGAAATTGGCCCCGGATCAGCTTGAGTTGCTAATTGGTACGATTGATAGTAAGTTAGATAAAATTATCCTGCCTCTTTTAGACAAACTCGAGGCCGTTTCTAGGGAAGTGACTAGATTGGGGGAATTGATGCAACTTGGACTAAATTTTAAAAATAGTCTCAAACCTCCTGCTGTGGATAGTGCGACGGTGGGTAAGTTTAGCAAGTCCGTGCTACCCTCGAAAGATTAATCTTGTGTTGGTCAGACTTGCACTGCCCCAAATATCCCTCCACAGCCAATTAGTAGGACCACTTCCGCTACTGCGCGGCAGGGTTCTGCTGGTAATTTAATACGATCCAATCATGGGGATGCCTATGGCACTATTCCAGCTACGCCTTCTTGCTCCAATGACACCCCCTTTGACGCTGTTACCTGTACCTTGGGGAATGCGATAGAGACTTCTGGAAGGACTTCTGATAGGGGGAAGTCCAACTACTGTGGCCTTTCGCAACCTAATTTACCACCTGACTGCGCACCGTATGTGGCAGTTTTGACTAATGTGACACCTATTAAAGAGGATGGTCTCTATCGCTCTATGGAATCACATGATTCTCTTAAAAATAAAACCGTGGCGTGGCTTAATCGGGAGTGTGGCTTCCCTGTGGCTATGGCGGATCAGATTCTGGCTACCACCAGAACCAATTGGGTTGGAACGTCTCCCAAAAATATTCCTGGGGATTGTGTTATCATCAATTTTAGTAATCCCCATCTTGCCACGACAGCTTTGATTCGAGCCACGTCTCGCCCTAGCAATGATCAGGGTATTTCTCTCCGCCCTCTAGGTTTCTTTTATAGCCAGCATTTTGAGCACTCTTCAGTGTATCGTGGGGGGGGGGAGAAGGAGGAGAGAAGGGGTGCATAGCACGGCAAATAGCTACCAGGTTAATATTGCCAACCGTTTTCAATGTCTGAGTGGGCTGGACCAAAACGATTGACATGAGTTGGATTATACCCCAGGGTTAATTGTAGATTACACACCCATGGATACGGTGGGCGACCCTGTAGGCTGTTTGGAACCTTGTATGGAGCTGGGTACGGTTCCCCTGGATACATTGGGGAATTTAGTTATGTCAGGCTTAGGCCTAAACGGGTCTACTCCAGAGTCAATGGTCAATACCCCCGGGTCAATAGCAGACTGTACGCCACTGGGTAAGGAGGGAGATCCAGTAGGGAACCCGGTGTTAGTTCAGGAGATCCCTAATACCGCTAGTCTCCTACAGGGTAGAAATCTTCCCCATACGGGGTCAGGCATTCATGGTCCATCCGTCTGTTATATTGCCAGTTGGAATATCGCAGGAATCAGATCAAAAACAGATAGTCTGGGGTGGTCTGATTTTCTAAACCTTTTTGATATAATTTGTTTACAGGAAACCTGGTGCACAGATTTTAAAGGCTATAATGGTTTTATCTCATATCAGCTACCCGCTATCGGCTCAGCATCAGGAAGAGCCAAAGGGGGCTTACTGGTCTTGATTTCAGTTAAAACCCCTTTGTTGGTTAAAAAATATGTGCAAGTTGGGGCCCACTCCCAGATTTTATGGCTGCATAAAACTGGAGGCAGAAACATTCTTTTAATTAATTTTTACAATAATCTTTTAAATGATTCCAGGGATCAAGTGGTTAAAGCTCTTTCTAGGGCACTGGAGGACTTTCTTAAGTACCCCAACGAAATCTTCGATTTGTTTCTGGCAGGGGATTTTAATGCTACCACTTGTCCTCTCTCAGATGCTAACGTATGTGGATTGGCGGATGGCCATGGGGATGGGATTCTTTATTTTCAACACAATCATTATGGAGATGCCCTAAATAATCTCCTTGCATCATACAATATGTATATTATGGCCAATGAGAAAAATGAAAAGGGGGAGATTTGTCCCACCTTTACCGGCCGGGGAACAAATTCAGTAATTGATTTTATTTGTATCTCCTCGAGTCTTGAGGTCTGGAACATGGCACCCAAAGTAATAGATATTCAACACAGTGACCATAACTGCCTGGTAGTAAAGGCTATGTTATGGGAATATAATGGAGCCCGGACTCCGGGCCGTATTGTTAATAGTATAGAGGCTGTGCACCCTAATGGTACCAGACTCAGATGGAAGGGGGAAAAGGCCGATATGACATCTGATTTTATTATTTCTAGTTGCCTAGCAGAGATTACTGCGATCCTAGAGGATACCCAAGGTACTTTTGGCTCCATCGATTATTTTATTGGCATTAATGTGGCCATCGACCCCAAGCTTACTAGTACACATAAACATAAGGAGGATCGACTGCGGGGTTGGTTCAATTCATCCTGCACTCTGGCTCTAAGGGAACTGAAATCCGCTCTATCAGTAATACCAAGAGACAAGGGTCTGGTTGTAGATTTAAGAGCCAGATATAAAGAAACCCTCAAACGTAGAAAATTGGAACTTCAGCAGGAGGTTTGGGACAATTTGACTAAAGCTGCCGAATCGAATAATTGTTCCCTGTTCTGGAATACTGTCAATTCCCCATTCCTTAAAGTTGACAATATCCCAGAACTAACTTTCAATGTCATGCAGGAAGAGTGGGTTTCACATTTTTCAAATTTTTTTGAGTCAGACGGCGCATCTAGTAATTTAGGGGATAGATGGCCACACATGCCACTAAATTTTACCGTTTTAGAGGTTTTAAATAGCATAAGGGACAGTAAAGGGGGTAAAGCACAGGGCCCAGATGGGGTACCAATTGACGTGTATAAATTGGTCCCAGAGATATGGGGGCCCTTGCTAACCAATATTTTTAATGCAGCTGTCAGTAACGAGATGCCCCCGACCTGGGAAGAGTCCATCCTAATTCCTATTTTTAAGAAAGGGAACCGTGGCGAAGCTAAGAATTATCGCCCAATTTCCTTGTTGGACTCTTCCGTCAAAGTCATGAGCCGAGTGCTCGTAGTGAGGTTGGAAGAGTGGGCGGAGGAAAATGGTATTTTAGCTGAGTGTCAGTTTGGGTTCAGGAAGGGTCGTGGTACGATTGAGCAGTGTCTAAATTTAGAACTGCTCATCGGTAAATACACTTTCGCGAAGACCGGCACTATTTACCTCTGCTTTGCGTATCTGAGTAGTGCCTTTGATTTGGTCGATCACGGCATTCTCTGGGCAAAGTTGCTAGAAATGGGGGCCCCTGAGGGTATCGTGTTCTTTTTAGCACACCTTTATACCAAACTGAGAGCATGTGTCCGATATGGACCTAAAGGGGAATGCACAACTATGTTTAAGATCGGGCGTGGAATATGCCAGGGTTGTGTGTTGGCCCCACTGCTCTTTACACTTTTTATTAATGAGATAGACTCTTTCCTCAAATCCCTGGCAGTGGATGCTCCCAAAACTAACAACGAATATGTCCCTGTGTTACTTTACGCAGATGATGCGGTTTTAATCTCACGTACCCCATATGGTCTTCAACAGCTGCTGGATGGTTTTATGCAATTCATTAAAACGAGAAAGTTAGTGCTAAATAAATCTAAAACATACGTCATGGAATGTGGCCGCAGGTATGGTAAGAAACAGCCCCCTTTCTTTATAGAGGGACAAAAAGTCCAGGCTGTTGATAATTTTTCGTATTTGGGGGTTACATTTTCAAATAAGAATACCTGGGTAAACGAACATAAGAATCACGTTGTGTTTCTATCGCCTTGTACGGAGCAGGCATTTGGGGCTATGCCCCGGCAGGGTCTCTTCAGGTTGAGGAGAATAATTTTCTGAAAAAACTTTTGTGCCTGCCAAGCTCTGTCTCTAATGGTTTAGTGCATAATGAATTGGGTATCTATCACCTTGCCGATTTGATTCTCCTTAGACCATTGATCCTCTGGCGCTCCATCTGGATTAAAGAAGAGACCTCTTTGTGCAGAGCTGTCATTTCTGATTGTCTTTCTTTAGCCCATTACTTAAAAATCCCATGGCTGAAGTATGTAGTGGATAATTTTCGGGAGATCTTCAATATTAATATTATTGTGGATCACCATGGGGCAGCTGCGCTGTCCAAATTTGGTCTTAAGCAGGGTCTACTACTTCAGTTTTCCTCCAGAAGACATCTTAAAAGCTCTGATCTTTCATCATATGTCTCTTACCATGATTTAAATGAATTTGTGGGCTTTCAACTATATTTGTCCCAAGTAACTTGGAAGGCACACCGGTTTGTGTTGACAAGACTTAGGATGGGAATAGTTCACAACCTTGTCGCCTTCCCCTCTTTGCACCTACATCCTGCTGGCCCATGTCCGTGCGATAACACCACTTCCCAAAGCACTGTGCACTGTCTTTTGTTCTGTCAGCTGTACAAACACTTTCGAATTGCCTATCTGAAACCCCTGTTCGTTAAATTTGGGGTTAGGTCTTTACAGGACTGTATGTGTTTACTTTTTAACTTACATCACCCCGATGTGTGTTTTTATACGGCTACTTTTCTTCTTAAATCAATTAATGCTGTTTTAGCTGTTGTATTCCCCGCCTCTGAATGCTGTTATATTGTTGTCTTTTAATGCTGTGCTTTTATGAACTTGTTTTTCCATGTTCGAATAAAGCCTTATGAAATGAAATGAAATGAAATGAATTCCCATAGAAGCCCATGCTCTGGTGTGAACCTGGGCTTCTATTGGAAATCTCTGTGGCATATTATCAAGCCCATTATCGACGCTTTAGCTAAAGCGGCGATAATTTTAACGCAGTGCTTGATAATATGCCCCTATGCCCTTTCGTGTGCCCAGGCACAGATGGTTTTATTTCTGTAGGTGTCACGCCCCCTCACATTGCTTTGAGCCCCCTCCTGTCTCGGGGCGAGGAGATGGCTCACAATTTAAAGCCACTACTCCAAGACCCTAAACAGGGGCCTCCACCTATCTTCCTGTATGGTGATAATATAGCGCCTAGCGAGGCGTCATGGACAGTTTTAGAAGGAGGACAATGGAAAGTATAGCGCCTACAATGGTGTTTGTTCGTGAGGTCCCAGCCAGGTGTGGAGCGCTATCACTAACATAAACACAGATTGGTGCTGTAGAAGGGAAAGCGCTGACAGAGTCCCTGGCTTAGGGTGACCAGACGTCCCGGATTTGCCCGGACAGTCCCGGTTTTCACCAGCTGTCCGGGCAGATTGCGGCAATTTTGTCTCATGTCCCGGTTTTTAGAAGGAGTTGACTGAAAACAGTGTAAGGCACTTTTTTGGGTGTTCAAAAGCTTTGCTAGTTACCAACTGTTATAAGTAAGCAATTTAATTAATAGGTATCATTTTGATTGTAGAAATTACATTGTATTTACATTCTTAATGCATCCTCTGTGATCCTTTGTTGATGACAGCTGTCATGCTGCGCCATTCCGTGGATGGAAAATTGTAGTCCTATTTCTATTTTCCCCAAATGTACCGGTTTTTGGTTCTCAAGATCTGGTCACCCTACCCTGGCTACTAGGTGACGTGTGAAAGGCAGCACCAGTCAGAGGGGGCGTGGCAAATATAAACACCCAGCAGACACACACACTTCACTCCAAATGGAAAGGGATGCGAAGATGGCGTGAAGCAGGGAAACACAACAAGTCTCGTCTGGAGGTAGGCCGTGTCCTCAATACTGCATCAGCTGAGGTGCCAAGGTCTGTATGGTCAAAAGGTACGGAAGCGATGTAATGAAGAAAGGGAAGAAAAGGTCCCTGGAGTCACTCTGCTTTGGGGGAGAAATAGGGTGTCCGACCACGGAGCTAATTCTAATAAAGGTACCAAATAAAACACCCCACTGCCATGTGAGGCAGCAGCCCCAGCCCCTCCGGCACAGACACACCAGGGCACAAGGCCCGATGATGGAAGCGATCCAGTAAAGTCCAGTCATGCCCCAGGGGCCTCTCTCACACAGAGGCCTCTCAATCTGGCCAGGATGCTCTGTTCCAGCACTGGGCGCCCGCCCAGGCAGCGCCCCCTCCGCCCTGCCCACAGTGCACACACACCTGTACAAAGGAGGCTGTGTGCAGCGCGGGGCTCCTGGGCTGCTCCTGGCACCTCCACTGGTGCACTTCCGGGTCACAGAGAGTGGCACATGGAGGAACAGGAGAGCTACACAGGGCGTTAAAGAGATACCCGTGGTACACAGAGGATGGACGAGGTACCCGTGGTACACAGAGGATGGACGAGGTACCCGTGGTACAGAGAGTATGAACAAGGTACCCGTGGTACACAGAGGATGGACGAGGCACCCGTGGTACACAAAGTATGAAAGAGGTACTAGTGGTACACAGAGTATGAAAGAGGTACCCGTGGTACAGAGAGTATGGACGAGGTACCCATGGTACTCAGAGTATGAAATAGGTACCCGTGGTACAGAGAGTATGAAAGAGGTACCCGTGGTACAGAGAGTATGAACAAGGTACTCGTGGTACACAGAGGATGGACGAGGTACCCGTGGTACACAGAGTATGAAAGAGGTACCTGTGGTACAGAGAGTATGAAAGAGGTACCTGTGCTACAGAGAGTATGAAAGAGGTACCCTTGGTACAGAGAGTATGAAAGAGGTACCAGTGGTACACAGAGCATGAAAGAGGTACCCGTGGTACAGAGAGTATGAACAAGGTACCCGTGGTACAGAGAGTATGAACAAGGTACCCGTGGTACACAGAGTATGAAAGAGGTACCCGTGGTATAGAGAGTATGAAAGAGGTACCCGTGGTACAGAGAGTATGAACAAGGTACCCGTCGTACAGAGAGTATGAACAAGGTACCCGTGGTACACAGAGTATGAAAGAGGTACCCATGGTACAGAGAGTATGAACAAGGTACCAGTCGTACAGAGAGTATGAACAAGGTACCTGTGGTACACAGAGTATGAAAGAGGTACCCGTGGTACAGAGAGTATGAAAGAGGTACCCGTGGTACAGAGAGTATGAACAAGGTACCCGTGGAACACAGAGGATGGACGAGGTACCCGTGGTACACAGAGTATGAAAGAGGTACTAGTGGTACACAGAGCATGAAAGAGGTACCCGTGGTGCACAGAGTATGAACGAGGTACCCGTGGTACACAGAGTATGAAAGAGGTACCCATGGGACAGAGAGTATGAAAGAGGTACCCGTGGTACAGAGAGTATGAACAAGGTACCCGTCGTACAGAGAGTATGAACAAGGTACCCGTGGTACACAGAGTATGAAAGAGGTACCCATGGTACAGAGAGTATGAAAGAGGTACCCGTGGTACAGAGAGTATGAACAAGGTACCCGTGGTACACAGAGTATGAAAGAGGTACTAGTGGTACACAGAGCATGAAAGAGGTACCCGTGGTGCACAGAGTATGAACGAGGTACCCGTGATACACAAAGTATAAACGAGGTACCCGTGATGCACAGAGTATGAAAGCGGTACCCATGGTACACAGAGTATGGACGAGGTACCCGTGGTACACAGAGGATGGACGAGTTACCCGTGGTACTCAGAGTATGAAAGAGGTACCCGTGGTACAGACAGTATGAACGAGGTACCCGTGGTACACAGAGTATGAAAGAGGTACCTGTGGTACAGAGAGTATGAACAAGGTACCCGTGGTACTCAGCAGGGCCGGACTGGGAACAGAGACCGGCCCTGGCAAACTGCTCAGATGCCGCTAACCCCCCCCTCCCCCGGGGTGAGGGGGAGTGCGGCCAAGCAGTTTGCGCGGGCCGGTTTCGGCTGATTTTGTTACATTTGGCTGGTATTGCCGACCCCCGGTAACAAAAACGTCCCCCCCCCCAGGGGCCAAAAACCGACCCCCACCCTAGCGGCCTACACGGGTAACGCCCGGTGCCTGCTGTGGCCTGTCCGGGCCTGGTACTCAGAGTATGGGGGAGGTACCCGTGGTACACAGAGTATGAAAGAGGTACCCATGGTACACATATTATGGGCTAGGTGCCCATGGTACTCAGAGTATGAAAGACGTACCCGTGGTACAGACAGTATGAACGAGGTACCCGTGGTACACAGAGTATGAAAGAGGTACCCGTGGTACACAGAGTATGAATGAGGTACCCATGGTACACAGAGTACTGGCGAGGTACCCATGGTACACACAGTATGAACGAGGTATCCGTGGTACACAAAGTATGAAAGAGGTACCGGTGGTACACAGAGTATGAACGAGGTACCCGTGGTACTCAGAGAATGAAAGAGGCACCCATGGTACACAGAGTATGAAAAAGGTACACATGATACACGGAGCATGAAAGAGGTACCCATGATACTCAGAGTATGAAAGAGGTACCCGTGGTACACAGAGTACTGGCGAGGTACCCATGGTACACAGAGTATGAACGAGGTATCCGTGGTACACAAAGTATGAAAGAGGTACCGGTGGTACACAGAGTATGAACGAGGTACCCGTGGTACTCAGAGAATGAAAGATGCACCCATGGTACACAGAGTATGAAAAAGGTACACATGATACATGGAGCATGAAAGAGGTACCCATGATACTCAGAGTATGAAAGAGGTACCCGTGGTACACAGAGTACTGGCGAGGTACCCATGGTACACAGAGTATGAACGAGGTATCCGTGGTACACAAAGTATGAAAGAGGTACCGGTGGTACACAGAGTATGAACGAGGTACCCGTGGTACTCAGAGAATGAAAGAGGCACCCATGGTACACAGAGTATGAAAAAGGTACACATGATACATGGAGCATGAAAGAGGTACCCATGATACTCAGAGTATGAAAGAGGTACACGTGGTGCACAGGGAATGAAAGAGGTACCCATGGTCCACAGAGCATGGAAGAGGAACCCGTGGTACAAAGAGTATGAACAAGGTACCCGTGGTACACAGAGTATGAAAGAGGGACTGCACAGGAAATGAAAGAAGTACACATGATATACTGAGCATGAAAGAGATACCCGTAGTACTCAGAGTATGAAAGAGGTACCCGTGGTACAAAGAGCATGAACGATGCACCCGTGGTACACAGAGTATGTAAGAAGTACCTGTGCTACACAGAGCATGAAAGAGGTACTGCACAGGACATGAAACAGGTACACATGATACACGGAGCATGAAAGAGGTACCTGTGGTACAGAGAGCATGGACGAGGTACCTGTGGTACACAGAGTATGAAAGAGGTACCCATGGTACACAGAGCATTGAAGACGAACCCGTGGTACACAGAGTATGAATGAGGTGCCCGTGGTACAAAGAGTATGAAAGAGGTACTTGTGGTACACAGAGTATGAACGAGGTACCCGTGGTACAGAGAGTATGAACGAGGACCCTTGGTACACAGAGTATGAAAGAGGTGCCCGTGGTACAGAGAGTATGAAAGAGGTACTTGTGGTACACAGAATATGAATGAGGTATCCGTGGTACACAAAGTATGAAAGAGATACCCATGGTACACAGAGTATGAAAAAGGTACACATGATACATGGAGCATGAACGAGGTACCCATGGTATTTAGAGTATGAAAGAGGTACCCGTGGTACACAGGGAATGAAAGAGGTACCGGTGGTACACAGAGTATGAACGAGGTACCCGTGGTACTCAGAGAATGAAAGAGGCACCCATGGTACACAGAGTATGAAAAAGGTACACATGATACATGGAGCATGAAAGAGGTACCCATGATACTCAGAGTATTAAAGAGGTACCCGTGGTACACAGAGTACTGGCGAGGTACCCATGGTACACAGAGTATGAACGAGGTATCCGTGGTACACAAAGTATGAAAGAGGTACCGGTGGTACACAGAGTCTGATCGAGGTACCCGTGGTACTCAGAGAATGAAAGAGGCACCCATGGTACACAGAGTATGAAAAAGGTCCACATGATACATGGGGCATGAAAGAGGTACCCATGATACTCAGAGTATGAAAGAGGTACCCGTGGTACACAGAGTACTGGCGAGGTACCCATGGTACACAGAGTATGAACGAGGTATCTGTGGTACACAAAGTATGAAAGAGGTACCGGTGGTACACAGAGTATGAACAAGGTACCCGTGGTACTCAGAGAATGAAAGAGGCACCCATGGTACACAGAGTATGAAAAAGGTACACATGATACATGGAGCATGAAAGAGGTACCCATGATACTCAGAGTATGAAAGAGGTACCCGTGGTACACAGAGTACTGGCGAGGTACCCATGGTACACAGAGTATGAACGAGGTATCCGTGGTACACAAAGTATGAAAGAGGTACCGGTGGTACACAGAGTCTGATCGAGGTACCCGTGGTACTCAGAGAATGAAAGAGGCACCCATGGTACACAGAGTATGAAAAAGGTACACATGATACATGGAGCATGAAAGAGGTACACATGATACTCAGAGTATGAAAGAGGTACCCGTGGTGCACAGGGAATGAAAGAGGTACCCATGGTACACAGAGCATGGAAGAGGAACCCGTGGTACAAAGAGTATGAACAAGGTACCCGTAGTACACAGAGAATGAAAGAGGGACTGCACAGGAAATGAAAGAAGTACACATGATATACTGAGCATGAAAGAGATACCCGTAGTACTCAGAGTATGAAAGAGGTACCCGTGGTACACAGAGCATGAAAGATGCACCCGTGGTTCACAGAGTATGTAAGAAGTACCTGTGCTACACAGAGCATGAAAGGGGTACTGCACAGGACATGAAACAGGTACACATGATACACGGAGCATGAAAGAGGTACCTGTGGTACAGAGAGCATGGACGAGGTACCTGTGGTGCACAGAGTATGAAAGAGGTACCCGTGGTACACAGAGCATGGAAGACAAACCCGTGGTACACAGAGTATGAACGAGGTGCCCGTGGTACAGAGTATGAAAGAGGTACTTGTGGTACACAGAGTATGAACGAGGTACCCGTGGTACAGAGAGTATGAACGAGGTACCCATGGTACACAGAGTATGAAAGAGGTACCCGTGGTACACAGAGCATGGAAGAGGAACCCGTGGTACACAGAGTATGAACGAGGTGTCCGTGGTACAGAGAGTATGAAAGAGGTACTTGTGGTACACAGAGTATGAATGAGGTATCCGTGGTACACAAAGTATGAAAGAGGTACCCATGGTACACAGAGTATGAAAAAGGTACACATGATACATGGAGCATGAACGAGTTACCCATGGTACTCAGAGTATGAAAGAGGCACCCGTGGTACACAGGGGATGAAAGAGGTACCCATGGTACACATAGCATGGAAGAGGAACCCGTGGTACAAAGAGTATGAACAAGGTGCCCGTGGTACACAGAGTATGAAAGAGGGACTGCACAGGAAATGAAAGAAGTACACATGATACACGGAGCATGAAAGAGATACCCGTAGTACTCAGAGTATGAAAGAGGTACCCGTGGTATACAGAGCATGAAAGATGCACCCGTGGTACACAGAGTATGTAAGACGTACCCGTGGTACACAGAGTTTGAAAGAGGTACCTGTGGTACACAGTGTATGAACAAGGTACCCGAGGTACAGAGTATGGACTAGGTACCCCTGGTACAGAGAGTGTGAATGAGGTACCCGTGGTAGTCCGAGTATGAAGGAGGTACCCATGGTACAGAGAGTGTGAACGTGATACCCAAGTTACAGAGTATGGACTAGATACCTGTGGTACAGAGAGTGTGAACGAGGTACCTGTGGTACTCAGAGTATGAAAGAGGTACCAGTGGTACTCAGAGTATGAACAAGGTACCCCTGGTGCACAGAGTATGAAAGAGGGACTGCACAGGACATGAAAGAAGCACACATGATACACAGAGTATGAAAGAGGTACCCGTGGTACATAGAGTCTGGCCAAGGTACCCATGGTACATAGAGCATGGGCGAGGTACCCGTGGGACACATAGTATGAACGAGGTATCCTTGGTACGCAAAGATTGAAAGAGGTACCCACGATAGGGAGTGGGCACAACCCTGACCCTAATTGGCTAATTCTCTCTCAAACAAGATGGAGGAAACTGCAAAGTGGTGTCCACATCACCTGCCCCATCTTAGGGGTGGAGCTGTCTGAATGTGGGTCCACCTCCTAATCTAAGTAATATTACCGCCTGTCTTCCGGCCAAAAGTGGAGCAGGACAGGGAGGAAGACATCCTCTACTATCTGGAGATGCCTGGGTTGCATTTCAAAGGTGGCTTCGTCTTTGAAGCTTTCTGCTTCGGAGGCCATCCTGGCCCGGAGAAGGTGTGCAGCACCTCCACCAAGAGCAGGCTTTGTTCCTGGCCTCTGAGGGTGAAGGCTCTCATCCCATGAGGTCAGAAACATGTCTGGTGGTGCCAGGCTGGCTGAAACTAGACAGAGACGACATCAGTGCTTGGTAGGTTTTCAGGGGGCCCTCTCCTCTGTGTGCATATATTCATAAATCCAACACTGGCATCAAGGTGTATTTATTAAGGGGATACGTTTGCTGTCAAACATCCCTGGTTACAGTGAAGCCATCATGGTGCTGGGGAACCCACGATGAGAGTTGTCCGGCCCATGTCCTCTGCATGGCTTCCCTGCTCCCTTACAAAATCTAAGAAGGGACTTAGCTATAGTAGGGTCATATCTGCTCCGGCAGATCGGACCACACACGTGGGATAGTGCACCCTGCCGTAGGGCAATAAGGCCCGCAGTGCTTACCTATAGCTCATGCAGTGTCCGGGGGCGGCACGCAGGGATGTGTTAATGAAGAACGTGGTTGTGATGCCCTCTATTTCATCTGATTAAAAAAAAAACAATAATCA
The DNA here is from genome assembly GCF_964204655.1 of Triturus cristatus. Lineage (NCBI taxonomy): Eukaryota > Metazoa > Chordata > Amphibia > Caudata > Salamandridae > Triturus > Triturus cristatus. Next base: position 1,231,779,336 of record NC_140593.1, read on the forward strand.
TTTTACACTGTTGCAAGTAACAATTTCAATACTTAAAACGAACTTAGTGTGTGCGCAGTGGAAAAGGCGTCACCCAAGACCAATGCCAACTAATTATTAAAAAAAACTAGAACAACTAGGACAACTGTTCTAGGTTTTTTACAGTTACACAGGGCTGTTTGCCATGTCGACTCTCCAGTTTTCACTGCACCAAAACATGCAGCCTGCAATGGCCGTTTCCTCGGTCTTGGTGAGGGGGTCCCTAGGGTGGCACAATTTGTGCTGCAGCCCTGCTGGAGCCTCTTCAGTCCCAATACCCTGGGTACCACTGGTACCATTTTCTCTGGATTTACAGGGGCTGCTGAAGTTGTACCGATCATGGTACCGTTTTAGGAAAGAGACCTGGCCCCGGGGCCCTGGCTGGCAGGGGCCCAGTTTCAGGCAAAAAGTGGGCGCTAACCATGTCAAAAGAGGCACTTTCTGACATGCCCCCCTAAACAAAAGAGGATGAAGCTAACCTTTCCCTAGAGAAGTGGAAGAACTTGGAAAAGCCACCTGCATTTGCACGGTTGGTTCCAGGTCTGTGTTGCACTTTAATGTCAATTTCCTGTAGAAACATGAACCACCTTAACAGTTTGGTGTTTTCACCTTTCCCTGCATGAGCCATCTGAGAGGTCTGTGGTCAGTTTGGAGAAGGAAGTGAGAACCAAACAGGTATGGTCTCAGCTTCTTCAGGGACAAAACCACTGCAAAGGCCTCCATCTCAATGGCACTCCAACGCTGCTCTCTGGGGAGTAACCTCCTGGTAATGAAAGCAACAGGTTGGTCTTGGCCTTCATCATTGGTCTGGGATAGGACCAATCCTATCCCTAGCTCAGAGGCATCAGTCTGTACAATGAACTGCTTTGCATAGTCTGGAGCTTTGAGGATTGGTGATGAGCACATAACCTCTTTCAGGGTGTCAAAAGCCTTTTGACATCTCACTGTCCAGTTAACCTTCATGGGCATCTTTTTGGAAGTCAGTTCGGTGACTTGGGTCTGAATTGTTGGAGCTTTCCAATCCAGAATGACCTAGATCTTGGGTTGAAGGGGTTAGACTTGACCTCCACCTACAAGGTGGTCAAAGTACACAACCATGCCCGCCCTATCTGGCACTTGCTTATGAAGCCTGCACTTCTCAGAGCATCAAGGGCCTTGCCCAGGTAGACCAGGTGATCCTGTCAAGTGGAGCTAAAGACAGCAATATCATCACGATAAGCTGCACTAAAGGACCCTGACCCATCAAGGACTTTATTAATCAACCTTTGGAAGGTGACAGGGGCATTCTCTAATCCAAAGGGTATAACAGTAAACTGGTAATGCCCATCTGGGGTTAAGAATGCTGATTTCTCTTTTGCTCCAGGGGTCAATCCTATGTTATGTTATGTTATGTTATTTATTTTTTTGTATAGCGCAACGGTTACTCAAAAAGAGAATCCCGGCGCTTTAGGTAAGGTGAACAGGTTTCAAAATAACACAACACAGAGAACACAGTTCAGAAGTCCACAAAAGAAACGGGGCTACAGGCAAACCTATTGAGAAAACAGCCAGGTTTTGAGGCCTTTCCTAAAATCAAGAAGAGTAGTCGCCCCCCGCAAAGGGAGCGGTAAGGAATTCCACATCTGTGGGGCCAGCAGACTGAAGGAGCGGCCCCCTAGGCGAGCCCTCTTCACACGCGGAACAGCCGCAAGAAGTAAAGATTCCGACCTCAACGCGCGAGTAGGATGGTAAAAAGTGAGTCTCTTTTGAAGATGTTTAGCTCCCACCGCATGGAGAGCTTTATAGGCCAAGGTCAGAGCCTTAAAGGCAATCCGTTTGCGGATGGGTAGCCAGTGTAGCGTCACCAACAATCCAGAGGCGCTGGTGCGTCTACTTAGGCCAAAGATGGCCCTGGCCGCCGCGTTCTGTGCCACTTGAAGCCTCTGCAGCAAATACTCTGGCAGGCCCAGGTACAGGCTGTTGGCATAATCCAATCTGGAGCCTATCAGGGCCTGCACCGTCAGCCTCTTGTGCTCCTCGGACAAAAGAGGCAGAAACTTCCGCAACATTTTTAGCAGGCCGAAACAGGTGCCGGTTACCCCCAGAATCTGGGCTTTCATCGTCAGCCCCTTGTCCATCTTAACCCCCAGGTTTTTAGCCATGGGAGAAGAGCCGGACGGGCCGAAGAAGAGTACCTCCGATTTATCGGAATTGCACTTGAGGCTGTGCAGTTGGAACCATGCGAACACAGCCCCAAGGCAATTCTGGATACTCTCCCCGTCAAAGTCAGCACCCCTCACACATGAGAAGAGGAGCTGAGTGTCGTCGGCATACGACACGATCCGGGCACCAAAAGACTCCGCCACCGCCGCCAAAGGGGTCATATAGATATTAAAGAGGGTCGGGCTCAATATAGAGCCCTGAGGGACCCCGACTCCCAAAGGCGGCATTACAGCGGTGCCAGATGATGTCCAGATCGTTTGCCGGCGGCCGGCCAAGAAGGAAGAAAACCATTTGAGCACCGTCCCCCGCAGGCCAATCTCAAAGAGTCTTGCGAGCAGGCCCTCATGGGGGACGGTGTCAAAGGCCGCCGACAGATCCAACAACACCAGCATGACTTTGCCCCCGGAATCCAGCACCCCTTTAATGGTTTCCGAAACCTCAAGGAGCGCGGTCTCGGTGCTGCGGTTTGAACGGAAGCCTGACTGGGAGTCGTGCAAGATCTCATGAGACTCCAAAAAATTGGAGAGCACCGACTGAACGTGCTTTTCCAAGATTTTTACAAAAGCCGGCAGCAGCGAGATAGGCCTGTAATTAGCTGGAGCTTTCGGGTCAAGTCCCGGCTTTTTAAGCAACGGGATGACCATTGCCTGCTTCCATGATGGCGGCACCTCTCCCGAACTCAACGAAAGGTTGAGAAGAGGGTGAGCCAGCGGATTAACCACCTCCGCCAATTTACCCAGAAGCTTAGCTGGGCAGGGGTCAAGCGGAGACCCAGATTTTAAATTGCCCATGAGCGCAAGGGAGGCGGAGGCTGGCAGAGATGGAAACTCAGCCAATATGGCGCCCTGCATGACTGGGGGGGGCATACCCGCCTCTGGCACCGGCAACGTGACCGGTCCACTCGAAGGAAAGGAGTCCTGGATGAGTTTGATCTTGCCTGTAAAAAAGCACGCCAGATCTGCTACCCAGGATTCTACAGGGCCCTCTTCCGAGGCGGTGGTCCGAGATGAGATGAATTCTCGAACGATAGTAAAAATCTCCTTACTGGAGTTCGAAGCTGCTTCGATTCTCCCCGCGAAATAGGCTTTCTTTTCGAGGCGGATATCGCGGTGGTAAGCTTTAACCACAGCCTTGTAGGCAGACCTGTCCTTGCTGTCATAATGTGCCCGCCAGGCCCTTTCGGCTACCTTGCACTGCTGCCGCGTAGCCCACAGAGCCGTGGTAAACCAAGGGGCCGAGACCCGCTTAGATGTCGGGCGGGGGGGCAGAACAGGGGCCAGGTCATTCAGCCTCTCCGTCAGCCACTTTTGCAGGGCCTCCAAGTCGCTTTCTAACTCGCCGGACAGAGGGCAAGGGTGAGTCGCAGCAGCCAGGGCCAGCATCTCAGGGGTCACCCTGCTAAATGCTCTACAGGCTCGTCCCCTCTGCTGTGAGACAAGGTTCGACGCCCTAAGCTTGCCACTGATTACAAATTTGGCAAGCCAATGATCCGACCACAGGACCGGGAGAATCTCTTTCACTACCAGCGGAGAAGTCGAGAAAACCTGGTCTAGGGTATGCCCCTTCTCGTGGGTCGGACCCTGTAGATGTGGGGTCAGGCCAAGCGGCGTCATAGCCTCCAAGAGCTATCTGCCAGTACCCAGATGTGAGATCAAAAGTACTGAAATATTTGGCTACCCCTAACCTGTGAATTAATTAATCAGCCCTAGAAATTGGCTGTGCATCAGTTTTGGCCACAACATTGACACCCCTTTTGAGGTTCACTCCCTGCTTCCTAAACCTCTCCTGTGGCCATTAGCATGGGCACTTTAGCCCTGTCATTATAGGGTTTAAGGTGGTTTACATGGATGACCCTTTTGGGGTTCCTGCATGTGACAAGGTCCACTAGAGAGGTAATCTCCCCTTTTCTCTCAAGGATAGGGTAGGGCCCCGTCCATTTGACCTGCAGGGCCCTAGGAGCCACGGGCTCCAAAATCCACACATTCTGCCTCAGTTGGAAGCCCACCATGGCAGCCTTTTGATCATACCAGAGCTTCTGGAGCTCTTGGCTGACCACAAGGTTTTTATTTGCTTTTTTCCATGTGCTCAGTCATTCTTGAATGAAGGCCGAGCACATAGTATACAATTTCCTGCCCAAACTCTTTCAGAGTCTTCTTCCATCCTTCCTTCCCAAGATACACTGGCTCCCTTACTGGATGACCAAACATAAGTTCAAAGGGGGAAAAGCCTACTCCCTTCTGTGTCATTGCTCTGTAGGCAAAAACAGGCATAGCAGTAAGACATTCCATCTTCTTCTGAGTTTTTCATGGAGCCCTCCAATCATACCTTCCAATGTCTTATTGAACCTTTCATCAAGCCCATTGGTCTGCGGATGATATATGGTAGTGAACCTGTAGTTCACTCCACATTCAGCCCACATGTGTGTTAGGTAAACAGACATAAAGTTGTGCCTCTGTTTCATACCACCTCCTTAGGAAAGCCAACACTGGTAAAGATACCAAGGAGAGCTCTAGCCAATGCAGGGGCAGTGGTAGATCTAAGGGGAATAGCCTTAGGATATCTGGTAGTATGATCCACTACTACCAGTATGAATATATTTCCTGATGCTGTTTGACGGTCAAGGGGACCAACAATGTCGATTCCTACCCTTTCAAAAGGAACCCCAACCACTGGAAGTGCAATTAAGTGGACCTTCTTGTGACCAGCCGTCTTGTCACTAGCTTAACAGGAGGCCCAAGAGTTATAAAACTCCTTTACCTTATGGGGCATTCCTGGCTAGTAGAAGTGGTTCACCAATCTATTCAATGTTTTGTTCTGGGCAAGATGCCCAGTTGGGGGACGTCCTGGGTCAATGTGAGAAGAAACTCTCTAAACTGCTAAGGCACTACCACTCTCCTAGTGGCACCAGGTTTGGAGTCTCTGGTCTCAATGTAAAGGAGTCCCTCCTCCCAATAGGTCCAGTGGGAATCACTGACACTTCCCTTTTCCTGATCAGGAGCTTGCTGCCTCAGGCTTTCAAGAGCAGGACATGTTCTATGCCCCTGGAACAGATCTTACCTAGAGGGTCCCCCTGAGCCCAAGATCTCTGCCCTGTAAAGCCCAAGCTCCTGGGGCTCAGTTCTCTCTGGGGTTTCCAAGTCTTCTCCCTGAGGAGAGGAGGCTTGATGGAGTGACTGTTCAGAAGCTGGTTTCCCAGACTTCTTACCCTTCCTCTTGGAAAGTTGGTCCATCATTTCAGGCTTCAACACTTCTTTTTCACCCTGGGTTCTACACGGTGCTCTTGTTTTTACACACACCCACTCAGGTATACCCAGCATTGCTGCACTGGTTTTTCTGTTTACCTCAGCCCATGCTGAGAACTCCAAATCATTGACAAGCAGACATTTTATAGGAATTGCAGAAGATACCACAACCCTTTTCAATCAATCAATCAAGAAATGTATATAGCGCGCTACTCACCCGGAGGGTCTCAAGGCGCTTGGGGGGGCGGGGGGGGGGGGGGTCTGCTACTGCTCGAACAACCAGGTCTTGAGTTGCTTCCTGAAGGAGAGGTGGTCTTGGGTCTGGCGGAGGTGGATGGGGAGGGAGTTCCATGTCTTGGCTGCCAGGTAGGAGAAGGATCTTCCTCCCATGGTGGTTCTTCTGATGCGTGGAATGGCGGTGAGGGCGTGGCTGGTCGATCGAAGCTGGCGGGTGGGAGTGTAGAAGGTCAGGCGGTTGTTGAGGTACCTGGGGCCCAGGTCGTGGAGAGCCTTGTGTGCGTGGGTGAGGAGTCGGAACGTGATTCTCTTATTGACGGGGAGCCAGTGCAGGTCTCTCAGGTGTCCGGAGATGTGGCTGTGATGGGGGATGTTCAGGATGAGTCGTGCGGAGGCGTTCTGGATGCGTTGGAGTCTCTTCTGTGGTTTGGCTGTGGTTCCGGTGTGGAGGGTGTTTCCGTAGTCCAGTCGGCTGGTGACGAGTGCCTGGATGACCGTCTTCCTGGTTTCGGCGGGGATCCATCGGAAGATCTTACGGAGCATGCGTAGGATGTTGAAGCATGAAGATGAGACGGCGTTGACTTGTCTGGTCATCGAGAGGGAGGAGTCCAGGATGAAGCCCAGGTTGCGTGCGTGGTCCGATGGTTTGGGTGCGCTGCCCAGGGCAGGGGGCCACCAGGAGTCGTCCCAGGCGGAGGAAGATGGTCCCAGGATGAGGACTTCCGTCTTGTCTGAGTTCAGTTTCAGACGGCTGTTCTGCATCCACTCGGCTACGTCTTTGTGGCCAGTAATCCCTCCCCATTCTAAAGACACCAACGACATTGGATGTACCTAAGCCCGATTGTCAGCACTGAGGACTGTATACGTCTCTCCAGGCACGAACTGAGATGAGAACACCAGTTGCTCAGTCACCAGGGTGACACTGGCACCAGGATCTCGCAGAGCTTCAACTCTCACCCCATTAATATGTGGCTGTTGTGCATATTTCTCCAGATTACTGGGCCAGACAGCCAGGGTGACTACATCCTCTCCACCCTCTGTGACTACAGTTGCTTCTGCAGGCTTGTGAGAAAGTGCCCTCTTTCTTGCATGGTATGCCCCCACTTTTTGCTGAATTGCTGATGTACTTTGACTGAGTGTGCCCTGGGCTCCTACCAATCAGGTACCCAGGACTGTGTTCCTTCCCTAAAACTGCTTGAAGCCTAAACCCAATTGGCATCTCTGGACACATGTCAGCCCCTGGTAAATGGTACCCTAAGTACCCAGGGCCCTGTGACCAGTGATGGCCCCTTAGGGCTGCAGCACTTATTGTGCCACCCTTAGAGGCCCTGTACCCTGACACACACGCACACTGCCTTTGCAGGCTGAGTGTCTTGGTGCAGCACAAAACAGAGAATCGACATGGCACACATCCCTGTGTGCCATGCCCACAAACACACTGCTCTGGCATACCTCAGTCACCCCTCTAGCTGGGTGCACTATGCCAGTGGTGAGGGCACAGGTGCATGAGCCCTGTACCCCTACAGTACCCAGGTCCATTCCTGGGCACTGTAAGTGCAGTGCTACCATTAAGAGTATATGGTGCTGGGAGGTCGTCATCACAAACTCCACAGCACCATGATGGCTACATTGAAGACTGAGAAGTTTGGTATCAAACTTCTCAGCACATTAAACCCACACTGATGCCAGTGTGGGATTTAATGTAAGATGCACGACAGAGGGCATTTTAGAGATGCCCCCTGAACCTAACCAACAACTAGCATCCTGACTGAGAGGCTGCCTAGGCTGCCACCCAGCAGACATGTTGCTGGACCCCGGGGTAGAGAGCCATCCGCTCTCGTGGGTCTGCAACAATGCACATCCTGGGCGAGGTGCTAGGTCTCCTCCCCCAGGATGGGCAGGAGAAGCTTCAAAGGCATGCCGCCTTTGTGAGCTTCTCCAGGCCACTTGCTGTACTCAGCAACTGGCCCCCACCGGTTCTGACCCCCACTCTGGCGGGAAGATCGGCAGGAAAACCTAAGCCTCTGGGTGGGGGAGGCGAGGTGAAGCACAACCCCGGGCTCTCGCCATCTTGAGGATGGGGAGCCCGACCCAATCAGGACTAGGCCCCTGCCCCCCTCCCACTGGAGAGTGGCAGGCTAGGGGGTGTACCCAACCCAGGGAAGGGACCCATTGGTCCCTGACCTCTACCTGCCTGCAAAGCCCCTAAATTTAGTATTTAGGGGCTCCCTGAACCTTTCTTCATCAGATCCCGAATCCGAAACAAGAAAGAAGAACAAGAAGAAAGAAGACCTGCCGTGCAGCTGCTAACAAGAGGACAACACCAACTGACTTGGCCCCAGCCCTACAGGCCTGTTGGCCCTCGAACCTGCTCCTGCTAAAACCCGGCGTCTCCAGTGGTCAGCAACCTCGAAAACCCCGGAGGACCCGACTGCCTTGCTCATCTACCAAGACTGGGACACCCACGAGCAGTGGTTCTGCTCAAACAAGCAACAACCCCCCGGTGCCAAGCCAGGAACCGGGAATCCAGCACACTCTGCACCCGCCGAGCCCGGCCTGTGCTTGAGTGAACAAAGACCACGAGGACGTCCCCCCGGCTACTGTGACCAAGAATCCAGCACCCAAGGACCCTCCTCGACGCTCTTGACGACGCCTACAGCCTCAGAACCAGGGACCCCTCCAACCGCGACCAGCAGAGGGTAAGATTTCCCGATGTGAAAATACACCCCTGCACCCGGCGCCCTGCGGCCCCCTGTGCCCAGTTCCTGGGTGCCTACCTAACCTACAGCTTCCCAACTTACCTCTCAAAGTGGCGGTCGCACCTGAAGAATCACCGTCCCCGAGCTTGCAGCCTTTGTTCGTCACTGAGCTTCTCCATTGAAATCCATAAGCGCCCGACGGCTCAAAAGCACCCTGCACCCAGCCGCCCGACTGCCCCGAGGAGTGCAACCTCTACCCTAATCTACTTTCCCACTTGCCCTGAGCAAGTGACCAGGAGCCCAGCTCCCACGGCCGCGTGGCCTGCCTGCAAGCAGCCACCAACCAAAGGCCCCCTGCCCGCCATGGGCTAACATTTGGCCTAACTCTCTCTGCACCCGGCTGCCCCTGTGCCGCTGAGTGTGTAACAACTGTACCTACCCGACCCTGGGAGACCCCTGAGTCTATGCCCAGAACCTTAACTCTGCCAGTCGAGTACTTACCTGAAAGCCGATAACCTACATTTTCTCCATAGGGTAACATTGACTGGTTTCACTTGGAAATTCTTCTAAGTGTCGATTTTTTAAACTTTAAAATATTCACTAAAAATCAGCCGAACAACGAAAATGAAATTACTCACCTGTTATCAGGAGAGATCCCAGTGCTGGATCTTGGTGCCCAGCACTGACCCTGCAAAGTAATTACAACTGTACTTACCGCTAACTTGATTTTCCTCCATAGGATAACTTTGCCTGGTTTTTACCAGAAATTCTTCTAAGTGTCGATTTTTGAAACATACAAATATTCCTTAAAAATCGCCTGTGTAACCAAAACGATTTCTTTCAACTGTTTACAGGAGATGCACCAGGGCTGAATCCAGGATCCAACCCTGAGTAAGAAAATCACATGCAAAGTAATTGAAATTGCATTCACTTAAAAATTCCCATTGAGATAAATGTTATAATTTTGAATTGTGTTGCCTAGTGCGACAACTGTAACTATTGCATTTAAAACCTATATTGCTTATTGAAAGTATACAACTACAGCATTTCCTTCTGAGAAAGTATTCAGATACCTACTTGTGGTTCAAAATAAAACAAGCATATATTTTTATATACAAACCATTGGCCAGGGGTCAGTTCTTGAGTGTGTGAGACCATTTGCTGACTGAGTGTGTACAACAAATGCTTTACACTGTCCTCTGATACTGCCTTACTGCTCGACCAAGCTACCACTTTAGAGAGTAAGGTTATATCTAACTTTAGCCTCTGCCAAACCTCTGGGGACTGTGGACTCTGTACACACTGAACCTTACTTTTGGTGCAGTATATACAGAGCCACTTTCTTACAAGGCTCTCTGACATAGGTAGGGCTCACCTATGATCCCATCTGGAGACTCACAAGTGCATTTACTGCAGGTGTGCCAGAAGCATTCTTTTAGTTTTTACAGTTAGGGTCTTCAGTTCGGTGTCCAGTTGCCTTACAATCAAAACACCAAGGGGCATATTATCAACACGCAGCGATTATTATCGCTAAGCGCGCTTAGCGCAATTTGAAATATCGCCGGCTATCGCTGGATTACATCGCCGTGTTAGCGCGTTATCATCAACGCCTAACTCCAAAGCAATAAAAAATCCAGTGACAGCGGCGAAATGCCTGAATATCGCTGAAAATCCAGCGATAAAAAAGCAGCGATAGGGAAATCGTTGCTAATAAGCCATGGTGGACTTATCCTGATAATCCACCTGCCATTGACAAGATGGCTAAGCCAGGCTTTAATCAGGGGTTAAAAACCTGCGTTCATCGTGGTTTAGCGCAAATTTTGTCATCGCGGGAGAACATTGGTATAATACAGCAAAGTGCTGTTAGCGACTGTTTTATGTGTTATTTTGGTTAGGAACGCCTACCTTGCATGTCATTAGGGATAAATATCGCTGACATGTAAGGCAATAGTATAAGCAACAGCTAACGCGTGAAAGCTTGCCCTAACGCATGTTAGCGCAGGCTTGATAATAGGGCGATGAAAATATCGCCGCTTTTTGGGCAAAAAGTGCCGCAAAAGCGGCGATAAGGCCCTTGATAATATGCCCCCAAGCCTTCTTGGGATCCCAGTGCATACACTGGTACACACCCTTGGACTGTGAAGAGGTTCTGGGCCCACCCTCCTCAGCAGATTTTTGAGGGCTTGAAGAAGACTCATTTTTGTTTTTCTCTTTTTGTTCACCATCTTTCCCTTGGGGGGTCTTTTTGGCCTCTTTCTTTTGGTCACCCCCACCAGTGGTAGTTTTAATCACACTTGTTTTGACCCAATGGTCTGCCTTCTTCCCCAACTCCAGAAGAGACAGTGGGCCTAGGTTTACCAGGCGCTGATGTAACTTCTCATTGTAGCAATTACTTAAGAGATGCTCCATCATAATTACATCGTAAAGCCCTTCATAGTCTTTTTTTAAATTTTTTTATTGTTGTTTTCAAGAAGAAAGACATTACATAGCAACATATCACGGCAAATTCAATGATAAGCAATACATTATACTCTGGCAAAACACTAGAAAAACTAAAGAAGAGAAAAAAACAGTATTGAACAAATAAAACACAATTACAAAACCCAAATCAGACGAGCAAAATATACTCTGCAAAAAAAAAACAACCAATAGCTCCTCATTCATAGCAAATACAAGGCTCATGAGAAAAGAAACAAGCATTTACAATGCAATGGTCTCGGCATTGGTAAAGTTAGAGCTATTGGCATTGCTCATAACATTATTTTTGTTTTTGTTTTTAAAACATTTAAAGAAACGGCATTGTTATTTACAATGTCAATAGCTTAATCACTCAAATGCGAGACCTTTTGTATTTGCACTCACACACAGAGCCACACACACACAGCCACCCACACACAGAGCCACCCACACACACAGAGCCACTCACATAAAGCAACCCACACACAAATAGAGCCACCCACAGAGCCACCTACACACACAGTTACCCACACACAGACAGAGCCACCGCGCATAGAGCCACACACACAGAGCCACACACACAGAGCCACATACACAGAGCCACACACACAGTGGCTTCCACAAACCTTCCAGCACCTGTGACGAGATTAGCAATAAATCATCAAAATGCAAGTTGGGCGGCACACTATTCTAAGCACAGCTGTTTAGCTTACGTGTTTTAAGCCACGCCCTTACTTACATTGACAACGCCCCTTTGAGACCCACCCCCCACCCACGCCCAATCTTTCATCCCACTTAAAGCCCTGCCTGTAACCCTTAAATTTCAACACCGGAGAATACAGGGTTACTTCCTCCTAGAACATAGACGTCACACAGAGTAGTCCAGCAGGCTCATGAAAGAACTTTTGACGGCACAAGTCGGAAAACAGAGGTAATTGCTGTTTACGACTTGTCCTGTCTGCATTCATTAGGTTACATTTAAAGTTGTATGTGTATATTACCTTTAGACACCTCAAACGCAAAAAAAGGCTGAGTCAGCGTAGTTCTTCAAAAAGAGTAAACTGTATTTCTTTTTCTTATAAAAACGTAGAGTAGTTCCTGGAGCGCCGTGCGCATGTTCAAGCAACCGGCTGGCCGGTATGGCGGCCGTCTGTCGCTCCGCCTGTTTGCCTACCCCGGCTCGAGAGCTCGCGTCCGTGCAGCGACAGCTGCGGCCCCCGCGCTCCGCGTGTGTGTTGTAGAGGCTGGTGCAGCTGTCTCTCCTGTGTGCCAACACCCCCAGTCCTCGTGCGCAGAGACACGCACACGCGGCCTCCTCCGCTTCATGAATATTCATGCTTGGCTCCTGCCTTACACCGGCACTTTGGGTGGCAAATGGCCGCACAGCTGCTGGGAGCCCAGCATTGCAGGTCTGTAAGGGAGCGCGCTGCGGACGAACATCTGCGCCTCTAGTCCCTGCGCACAGCTTAATTGTGTCCAGCGCGCAACGGAAACCGAAGGAAGGGAGTTCATGAGAACACGGAGAACGTGGCGCAAGAGGTGGGCGGAGAAATGCGTTACCCGGGCCGACAGGAACCTATTATCAGTTATTTAATTTTGTTTTGTTTTGCTGTGTACAAGCATTAACAAGGGCATCTGAAGGGCCCCTGGAGGGACCGTGTTTAGATCGAGGAGCAGGGGATAATGCCATCAACACCACCGCCTTTCTCCGAGGCGAAGCAGAAATGCCTCGGAGAAACGCAGTGGCGGTTTTGAATTCGGGGGCGTGTTTTCCTTTTCTCTCCTCTTGCCATTGGCTGGAGGAGATAATTAGAAAAGTTGGAAAAAACACGCCCCCGAATCCGAAAAGGACGGGGCCTGTTCAGAGTGACGGACCTCTTCTCCAATGGCTGGCCAGCATTCAAGAGGCCAGCCAATGGAGAACAGGGGAGAAGAGGGGCGGGTTCAAGCCCCTCTTCTCCAAGTCATTAAATCTCGGACCGAGACTGCGCAAGCGCAGCCTTCGAGCCGAGACCTAAAAATGGATGTTCTGCCAGCAAAAGCCCCTGACGGAATAAGAGTGATAGCCCTTGGGGAGGAGCATTCCATCATGCTGCTGCGATCTCCCGAGGCGACTCCGGGAGCAACGAGACTTTCAAAGCAACTTTGTTTTGCTTTTTTAAATCACCCACTTACTCACCTGCACTGCGCCCCGATCCCGGCGCTTGGATCCCTCCTGGCTGTCTCCTCCCTGCACGCGACCAGAGACCAGACCGCCGCCGCTGATCGCCCCCTCCTCGCTGACTCTCGGAGGGGACGGGCGGCTCCTCCATCTTGGGCGGGTCTGTTCTCGGTGCTGCAGCGCTTTTGGCTCCTCCCCCTTGGTTTAGCTCTTAAGGACCTCACTCACCTGGGCTCTCCGACCTGCTGCGATCTCCCGAGGCGACTCCGGGAGCAACGAGACTTTCAAAGCAACTTTGTTTTGCTTTTTTAAATCACCCACTTACTCACCTGCACTGCGCCCCGATCCCGGCGCTTGGATCCCTCCTGGCTGTCTCCTCCCTGCACGCGACCAGAGACCAGACCGCCGCCGCTGATCGCCCCCTCCTCGCTGACTCTCGGAGGGGACGGGCGGCTCCTCCATCTTGGGCGGGTCTGTTCTCGGCGCTGCAGCGCTTTTGGCTCCTCCCCCTTGGTTTAGCTCTTAAGGAGCTCACTCACCTGGGCTCTCCGACCTGCTGCGATCTCCCGAGGCGACTCCGGGAGCAACGAGACTTTCAAAGCAACTTTGTTTTGCTTTTTTAAATCACCCACTTACTCACCTGCACTGCGCCCCGATCCCGGCGCTTGGATCCCTCCTGGCTGTCTCCTCCCTGCACGCGACCAGAGACCAGACCGCCGCCGCTGATCGCCCCCTCCTCGCTGACTCTCGGAGGGGACGGGCGGCTCCTCCATCTTGGGCGGGTCTGTTCTCGGCGCTGCAGCGCTTTTGGCTCCTCCCCCTTGGTTTAGCTCTTAAGGAGCTCACTCACCTGGGCTCTCCGACCTGCTGCGATCTCCCGAGGCGACTCCGGGAGCAACGAGACTTTCAAAGCAACTTTGTTTTGCTTTTTTAAATCACCCACTTACTCACCTGCACTGCGCCCCGATCCCGGCGCTTGGATCCCTCCTGGCTGTCTCCTCCCTGCACGCGACCAGAGACCAGACCGCCGCCGCTGATCGCCCCCTCCTCGCTGACTCTCGGAGGGGACGGGCGGCTCCTCCATCTTGGGCGGGTCTGTTCTCGGCGCTGCAGCGCTTTTGGCTCCTCCCTCCTGCCACGCCCCTTGTCCCTCCCCCTCCATGTGTCGTCCCCATATAACTGTTCCTGTCTTCCGACGGCGCAGCGGGCGGGCGCAGCGGGCGCGACGAAGGCGCGCCGAAGTTGCGCCTAAGTTAAGCCCGTCTGCGCCCGTCCGCGACGGGCCGGGACCAGGGGCCACCCACTCTGCTTCACGCCTGGTCTACACTGCTGCCCAACTCAATGCATTATCGGTCTTTTCCTCTCCTACCCCTCTCCCCCTCCATCACCTACAATCACTTGGTATTCTTTCTTCTCCTTTACTCAGCCCGACTCTTGTTTTTCCCGATTCCCCTCCTCCCCCCCCTATTTCTCCCCCGGTTACTTGTTCCCCTCTGGCCCCTACGGTTGCTTCTGCCTACCTACTTAACACCCGGTCCGCAGTTAAACACCAGATAGCTCTCTTTAATCTTCTAACCACTGATTTTCCAGACTTTTTATTTCTGACCGAAACCTGGTTCACTTCTGACTCCCTTCCTGATCTGCTAGCCATCCTCCCTGACACCTACTATGCTCTCCGAGCTGACCGCCCGGATGGCAAGGTCGGCGGGGGGGTGGCGATGATTGTCCGGTCGTCACTTAAATTTCAGCTCCTCCCCTACCCCCTCATTCCTAACGTGGACTACTTGGTGGCCCGCTCCCTCAACCTTCCTTCTCCCCTCACTGTGGTTCTTGTCTATCGCCCCCCTCAATCGATGCCTTCCTTTGTAGCCTCCATCCAGGAGTTGCTGGCCACTCTTGTGGTCAACAACTCCTCTGTGCTCCTTCTTGGAGATTTCAACTTCTGGCCAGGAGACCCTAAGGAAGACCTCTCTTCAAAAGACTTTTCTGCCACTCTTCAATGTCTGAATCTTACCTCTTATGTTACAGTCCCGACCCATGTGCATGGTCATATACTTGACCAAATTTGGTCTTCTTGCCCCCTTGCTTTACCTCCCTCCATCTCTCCCTGTATCTGGTCTGATCACTCTATTATCTCCTTTTCTGTTCACTTAGGTATGGTTGTCAAACCCTCTCCCCCTAAAAACCTTTTAGCCCGCAACTGGAACCATACCGATCTTGATTCCCTTTCACTCTCTCTGGTATCCTCTGCTCCTGATCTCACTTGTCTCCCCCTTGAATCTCAGGCCAAAGCCATAAGTACATGGCTTGCTGCTTCGTGTGACCGTGTGGCCCCGCTTAAAAAGATCAAAGCGGTTCGTCCACACGACGCGCACAAATGGTTCTCCACTGAGCTCAAGGCACTTAAACTTGACCTCAGACGGGCGGAACGCCTTTGGAGACGTCAGTATTCCCCTCCTTTGCGAGCTCAGTACAGACAACTCCTTACCAACTACAAAAAAGCAGTCCTTAATGCCAAATCTTCTTATTTCACGGAGAGAGTATCGCTCTCCGTGAATAAACCTCGTGAAATCTTCTCTTTGGTTCGCAATCTTGCTACTTCTGATCGCTCCACCCCCAGCCTGGTTCCCTCCCAATCCTTTTGTCTGTCACTTAATAACTTTTTTATTGACAAGATTGCGAAAATCAAAGCCGACATTCCTACTGTGCCTCAGCCTACCCTCACCAGCTCTGCTACCCTCCCTTTTTCTTTCTTCGACATTTTCCCCCCTATCTCCCTTGACTTGTTTCACAACTACCTGTCTAAAGTTAAATCTGGTTCTCCTTTGGACGGTGTTCCTGCACGGATCCTCAAAATCCTCTTCACTAACTGTCCTGGTCCCCCCCTCTCTTTTCTCAACTCCTCACTGGCTTTTGGTGCTGTCCCTTCTTCCTTTAAATCTGCTGTTGTCTTTCCTATTCTAAAAAAACCTGGTCTAGATCCTTCCCTCCCAGTTAATTTCCGTCCCATTTCCCTTCTTCCCTACCTGGGTAAAATCTTAGAGACCCACGTCACCTCCTGCCTCTCCTCATACATTGAGGATAATGGCCTTTTAGCCTCCCATCAGGCGGGCTTCCGCCCTGGCCATTCTACAGAAGCGGTGGTTCTAGCGGTCTTAGATGAACTCAAGGGCAAGGCAGACGTTAATCTTCCCCAAGCCTTGGTGCTTCTCGACTTGTCCGCTGCGTTTGATACGGTCGATCATTCCATTCTTCTTGACCGTGTCTGCGCAGCGGGCATTCGGGGTGTGGCCCTTTCCTGGCTTGCATCCTTTCTCCAGGATAGGCATCAGGCTGTTCATCTTTCCGGTTTCTCTGCCCCTTCCTGCTCGGTCACTTGTGGTGTTCCTCAGGGTTCCTCTCTCTCCCCTCTCCTCTTTAACCTGTATATCTGTCCCCTTGTTTCTTCTCTTCTCAAGCAGGGGATCTCTGTATACAATTACGCAGATGATCTCCAGCTTGTCTTTGATCTGTCTTCTTCTCCTGATTCTATTCCCAAGTTCAGTTCCACCCTTATCTTTATTTCGGAATGGATGAGCGCCAACCATCTTAAGCTCAGCCCCGATAAGACGGAACTTGTCCTCACGGGTGGTCCCTCTAACCCTTGGTCCCCTGCACATTGGCCCCCCTCTTTTGGCCCCCCCCCCACGCCCTCTTCTTCTGTCCGTACCCTTGGTATCAAAGTCAGCTCTGACTTAACCATGCACAGCCAGATCAGCTCTGTTGTGTCTTCATGTTTCCTTTCCCTCCGTCTTATTCGGAAAATATCACGCTTTTTCACCACCGACGCGCTTAAATCCATAGTCTTGGCTTTAGTCATCTCACGCCTCGACTATGGCAATGGCCTGTACGTGGGTATCCCCTCCCACGAATCCCGACGTTTACAGGCCATTCAAAATCAGGCTGCCCGTCTCATTCTCTCCCTTCCCAAATTCTCTCACATCACCCCGGTTTTGAAATCCCTTCACTGGCTCCCCATTCGCTTCAGATCCCTCTTCAAACTTGCTTGCTTTGCCTTTCGCGCCCACTCCCGTTCTGCCCCTGCTTATATCACCTCCCTTATTTCTTCCTATGCTCCTAGTCGCACTCTCCGCTCTTCCTCTCTCTCTCTCCTTCACATCCCCCGCTTCCGCAAGTCCAGATCCGGGGGAACTCGTCTTTCCGTCTTAGCTCCCCAGTTCTGGAATAGTCTTCCACTTCATCTTCGCTCCATTCCTATTTTCAGCCATTTCCGTAAAGCCTTAAAAACTTTCCTCTTCTCTTTGGCTTTTCCCTCTTAGGTCCCCTGTGTCTCCCTCTGTGAGTTCTGACCCAGGTCCCCCAGCGCCAGGAAACCGCTTGGTAGCAGTGCGCTTTATTAAATATTGTTTTCATTTCATTTCATTTCATTTCATTCATTTCATTTCATTTCATGATATTTAAATTGTTATTTAATCCTGATTTACTACAACCAGTCTGTAATAGGTGCCCAGATGTTTTGCCCCAACTCCCGTCTCCTTCGCTCTTTTAGCTGGTACACAGAAGATTCAATATTATATATGGCTAACAACCTGGAGCGCCAATTCCAGAGAGTAGGAGGATCAGGACTTATCCACTGAGAGGTGATGCATAATCGCACAAGAGCCATTGAAATAAACAGAAACCCAGTGACAGCTCGTGGCTTCGCATTTCCCCCATATTTCCCTCAACCCCCAAAATTATCAAATCTGTCGTAATTGTTTACGGGATCCCTAGAACCATAATCAGAAAAGATTCAATATCCTGCAGAAATTTCGCTAAGCTAGGGTAGGAATAAAACATATGAATGGTATCAGCTGCCAGCAACCCACCTCTATTACATATCCCACCCCGCATTCCACCCCACTTGGCTATCTTTTCCGGAGTACAGTAGAGATCGAAAATGGACACAAAATGCTGGCTCCTGAGGCTTCCAGTTCTGAAAATCTGGTTGGCTAATTCAAGTGAATCCTCAATATTTGTTCCCTCCTTCCCAAATTTCCTATCCCATTTCGTGATCTGAATAGATATATCGTCAGGGAGAGCTTCCAATACATTTTGATAGATTTTCCCTATACGAGATTTCGTTTGTATTAACTCCACTAGTCGAAGAGTTCCAAAATGTATATCTGGACCTTGCATGTACCTCCCCAAAAAGCTACGGATCTGTAATTACTTGAAAAATCTTGCTTACCCAAACCAAACCTTTCTTGTAAAAACAAAAATGAAGCCATTTGACCTTCATAGACCAAATCACCCACAGTGTTAATTCCAATATTTCACCATCTGAAGGTGGTTTGGTCTTGGAAAATTTATGGCAAGATCCCACAGGCCGATAATGGTATATACCCATTGATATTTAAGATCTTCAATCTGTACCGTATCTTTCTCCAAATCGAATAAGCTGCCTTAATTATTTTAAATCTAGTCCTTTTCTAGTAACTAGGTTCTAGTATCTTACCCAAGCATTGCTTTGCTTCGTCCCCCAGCCCTATTTCATATATGGTTGGTCTAACTCCCTCCCAACTTTCAGCTTTATCCTCCACTAAGAGTATCCCTATGTGTTGCAGCATGGATGGCCAATAATACAGCAAAAGGTTGGGGATAGCCCATCCCCCCCGGAGTCTTGGAAGAGTCGGCCACTTAGCCGCCCTCCTTGATCTATGGTCACCCCAGAGAAGTCTAGAGCACATTCTTTCTATCTTTGTGAAGCAGATAGCAGGACATTCCAGAGGGATAGTCCTAAATAGGTACAAACATTTTGAAAATACCACCATTTTGATAACATTGCTTCGTCCATTCATGGATAGATGTAGATGGTCTAACCTCTCCAGTGTCTTATTAAACGTATCAATCATTGGAACAATATTCATTTCCGGAATTTGATCAACCACTGCTGTAATCTTAACCCCCAAGTATGTTGCTTCAGGAACGATTGGTAAGTCCACAGGGGACTCAGTGCCAGAATAAAGAATGTGAGTCTTATCAACATTTAATTTGTACCCTGAGTAGGTACCAAAACGTTCAGCCAGATCCTTCACTGCTGGATAAGCCAAGATGATATCACTAGTAAGTATCACAATTTCATCAGCATACGCCAATGTTTTCAGCTCGGTGTCATTGACCTTCACTGGTTTCATATTCCTGCTTTGTTCTAATTTATTGAGAAAAGGGTCAATGTATAGCATAAAAAGAAGGGGAGAGCATGGGCACCCCTGCCTAGTGCCTCTACTTATGCTGAATAATTTAGATTCCTGTCCCGATGTGCGGATTCCAGCCTCCGGCAGTTGATACAATGCCTGAATAGAGTGAATAAATTCAGTACCCATCCCCTTCCATCGTAGGACAGACCACAGAAACCGCCAGGAGACCCTGTCGAACGCTTTCTCAGCGTCCAACAGGATTAACCCCAGTGGTGATTCTGTGGCCTGAGCCCAATCGAGAAGGGCAATAACTCGTATAACATGATCAGTCATGTCCCTACCAGGGATAAACCCATGCTGGCGAATAGAGACCAAAGGATTGATGATCTTTCCTAACCTGGACACTAATATTTTAGAATAAATCTTACTTTCGGAATTAATAAGTGAAATAGATCTATATGAGGATGGGTTGAGTTCAGTTTGCCTTTATTTTAAATGACTACTATAGTAGTCTTGCGCCAAGAATCAGAAAAACAGCCTCTTTGAGCTAACTGAATTAAAGATGTGATATCTGGCCGCAGCAGTTTACGAAATGTCCTGAAGAATTCCAAAGGAATGCCGTCTGGGCCCACAGCCTTACCAGGAGCTAAAGAAGTTATAGCACTTTCAATCTCTCCCCATGTAATCGGGGCTGCAAGAGTCTTATTTTGATCAGGTGTAACCTCCGTTGTTTGGAGGTCTCTAAAAAAACTCCTCTGGAAATTCCTCCCTGCTGGAAGCTACTTCCTCAGTATAAAGCTGACGGTAAAAGTTCTTAAATATATTCAGGACTCCTGCTGCAGAGTCCTGAATCTGACCGAGCTGGTCCTTAATTCTGCAAATTCGGTTTGAAACTTCCCTCTGTTGTAGTCGTTTCGCCAGAACCTTCCCAGTATTTTCTCCAAGTTCATACACTTCAGTTCTATATTGCATGTACTTAATAGCAAGCTCTTCCCCAAAATGCTGATGTATTCTAGAGTTGATAGAAGCAATGAACTGCTGGCATTCTTCTACATTTTAACCTCGGCCAATTTTCCTCATAAGATCAGTCTCAGCCAACCTAAGCTGTTCAACCCAATCCCTCATCTTCTGCTTTGCAACCTTCCGGCAGTAGATAGAGAAGTTAAGAGTCTCACCACGCACGGCCGCCTTAAACGCATCCCACAATATTATTTCAGAAGCCGTGTCCCTTTTAATATTAAAAAATTGTACTATCCACTTGGCCATACATTCATAGTATGACTGGTCCAGCAGCAATTTTCTTTCGAAGGTCCACGGCCTCTGGATTCCTACAAAGCCGCTAAGTGGTAGTTCTACGACTAATGGGTTGTGATCTGAAATAACCCTAGGGGCGATCTCAACACTGACCCTCTCAGCCATTGGGCATGACATAAAAAAGTAATCCAGGCGGACCAATTTATTATGAGGGGCCGATTAAAAAGTGAACCCCGAGTCCGCTCTTTAAAGTCTATACCAAACATCAACCAGCCCATGTTCCCTAACTAATCCCTGGAGAGCCTTAAAAGTTCTATTCTTTCTTCCTTGGTATAGAGAATCACTGGAAAGATTAAAATCACTGTCCAAATGAATGTTGAAATCTCCACAAAAAAATTAACGGATGCGGTCACACAGCGAATTCTACAGTTAAATGATTCAAAACTCCCGGCTCTCCAAATTTGATCCATATATGGAGCAAATTGTAAAAGGTGCACCATCAACTATAAATTCAATGATTACCCACCTCCCCAATCGGTCCTCCTTGACTCTTTTACAAATTCCAAGACCTCGCTTTCCTAAGATAGCCACCCCCCTGATTGTAGTGCCTTGACGAGTACATGCCAGCAGATCGAGGCCTAGTTCCTTCAACCATCCACTTTTACTACATGATCTATGGGTCCCTTGCAAACATAACAAGTCTATTTGCATAAATTGTACAATCCTAGCCAATAAGCCTCTCTTTTTCCTGTCATTCAAACCACAGACATTCCATGAGTCGATAGATATTCTACCCATACTACCCATCATCTTTGAGGCACCATATTCTTCATCAAACCTTACCAGACAATATCTATAAGAATTACAAACTATACAGAGGTTTGCTTTTTTCCTTAGATAACAAATGCCATGACAATATAGAAAACAACAAAAGTACAACCCCCCAAACCCTTCCCCGCCGCCCCTTACCTACCCTCCACCCTAGATAACTCCCCTCCCATCCCCCACCACCCACCCACCTTATGAGGCATAAGGACCACCAGTCCTTGGTGATGAAGAGCTGGCCACCACTCCCCTCCCCTAGCACCCCCCCCCCCATTGGGCTGACGAAGAAGGAAAAAAAAGAGCATGCAAAGAAAAAAGAAAGTAATACACCCCAATCTAACTCTAAAATGAACATAGGGTAGGCATCAAATAGCCTGCATCAATCAACAAACCAATACCTTTGCATATCGATCCTAAATTGAATGCAACATTTCCTGTGCTAATACATCAGAAGAGAAAAATTGCATGTGACCCTTAAATACCACTTTCAACTTAGCGGGGTTAAGCAAGAACACCTGCGCCCCTTTTGCTTGAAACATTGGGATCATTTGGCGCAACTGCCATCTTTTCTCCACCGATGCCTGACAAAAATCGGGTCTCACAAACTCCTCACAGCCCTTCCCCGCCCTTTTCCTGTCCGGTCTGGCCAGATCATATACTGTTTCTCGGACAAAAACATTATTAAGACTTATCAAAATAGCTCGTGGTCTGTCAACAGCTTGCCCCGCTTTTTTTCGCTGGTTGATGGGGAACCTATGAGCCCTTTGGACCTCAGCTTTCCAGTTCCACTGAGTAAGTTCAAGGAATGCATCCACGAATAGTTCCACCACAAAGTGCTGCATATCTGCACCCTCCTTGCCCTCGGGAATGCCCAGTATCCGTAAGTTATTCCTTCTTGAACGATTCTCAAGATCCGTCAATTTCCAGAGCACATCTTCCTTCCGGGCTTTCAGAGAATCAGTAAGAGTTTTTTGCACAGCCATCTCATTCTCAAGCATAGATATTCTAGTTTCAGCTTCTCCGATCCTGACTAAAAAATCAGAGCAAGTCTTTGCGACCCTGCGTATTGAGTTTTGTAATTTGCGACATGCCCCCTGGGTACGCAGGCTCTCCAGCCGGGTCTCTTCTCGATGAGCCATAATGCTCTGATAGATGGTAGATAGTGTAATTTCATCTGGGCCAACTGAATTTGAACCTGTTGGCATCCCTTCAATAGCTGTTACGTTGCTATCCAGTTTAGGAGAGAAGGAATAGTCCCATATCATTGAACCAGTTGAGCCAAAATCTTTATTTAACAAGGCATCATATTGCTCCTTTTGTTTACGGATCGTTCCAGGAGTATATGGGGGATTGTCTCCTTCCTCGCCGTCTTCCAGACTCAAGCTACCTGCCTCGCTTTCCTCTTCAGCCCAGTCTTTTCCAAGGCTTTCATCCCAAGAGCAGTTGGAGGGATCCGACATGGAGTAAAACTTATCCCCTGAGTCCCCCTCCTTTACAAGTACTTTGACTGAGTATTCTTCACCTTGAGGCTCTTGTTTTGGGTCCGTTTCCACTATTTTAGCTATCCTGCTAGAAGTGCTTCCATTCCCCTGGCCATGAGGCTAGTTTCATGCTGTACACCTGAGTTTTCTCCTCTTACCCCAGCCCCATATGGTCCAGTAGCAATAGCCAAAGTATCTTGTTTTCCCTCAGGGCCAATCAAGCAGGTAAGAACATTTAAATCTTCAGAGACCCCCATCACCGCACTCTCCATGCCCGCCTCACCAACATCCACCAGAAGAGAAGACACAGTACCTTGATTAAGTGCTACAAAGGGTGCGGTGGGTGTCTCTGGCACCATTGGCATTTTTAGCGCAACACCACCTCCATTAGATGTGTCCACCAAGGTTTTGCTTTTCCCAGCCTGTACCTTGAAGAGAGCAGGGACCATCTGACGTTCGCGAGCAGCGGTGCTTCCTTTCCCGGTCCGCTCCACAGTTCCTGACGATCCATTAGATCCGCCCGCAGCCAGCCGGTGTGCTCCTGCTGCTCCGGTATCCGCATCAGAAGTAGTAACTGTCTTCCTGGGACTCCCGGAGCCTACGAGCGCCCCCCTGGTCCTGGTGCCTTTAGACATGGTTTTTGGCGGCATCGGGAGAACCGGGCGTTCAAGTATAGAGATGAATGCCGTGGAGATGAAAGGGCCCACGTGTATCAGTCGAAAGGGTGCGGGACAGCGCCGTAACCATAAGCACCAGAACATGCCAGGAGCCCCGAGCGTATGTTCCTTCCCCGACTGTGCTACAGTGAGCCTGGGTAAGGAGTGGGGGGAGGCTCAGCCAGGGGAGCTTCTGAAAGCCAGCTCACTCAGCCGTCCTTGCGGCCGCCATCTTGCCTCCGTAAACCCCTTCATAGTCATTCACATTGTTACCTGTTAACCAACCACTCACTGTTTTCACTGAAAAGTCAACAAATTTCACTCAGGACTGACTCTGGGTTTTTCGAGTCTCTTTTAATCTTACCTTGTACTCCTCAGTGGGGTGTCTGAAGCCCTCAATCGGGGTACCCTTCATGAGGTCATAAGACTCAGCATGTTTTGCAGCCAATGTCAGGAGTCAATCCCTGCATTTCCCTGAGAATAGTTTCCATAAGAGAGGAACCCATATTTCTTGCTACTCAGGCTCTCTCAAATGCTGTGAACCATTTGGCGATGTCATCACCCTCTGAATATTGGGGGACAATCCTTTTGGGGAGTTTTGAGTCATTACAACCTTCACTCTCCCTGTTTATTTGTATACTGCCACCAGATAGGTCATAGGCCCTTCTCTTTCCTTTGTCTTTCTATTTCCAGAAGCTGAGCTTCTAAGTCCAGTCTCCAGGTCAATCTTTCTAGCATCAGGTGCTCATCGGATGGGGCCTCAGCTGTGCCTGAGGGGACTGACTCGTCCATTCTCAGCATCATCTTCATTAACATTCTCACCATCCTGAGACTGGGCTTCCAGTTCTGGGTGATCTTTCTGGAACTGAGCTATCAGTTGTCTGAGACATTTCTTCTTGGGACTTTTGCCTGGTTTGATACCATAACCCTTACAGAGGGCTCTACATTGAGCATGGCTCCGGTCCTTGTAAGGGGGCAGGTCGAGCTGCTGAGCTTGGTTATTTCACTAAAGTTTGGGCCTTTTTATGAAGTTATAAAAAATAGCTACACACTAAACACTTTGTCCTAACTAAAGTAAATATTTTTAAATTCCTAACCACCTAGTTTCAGGGACTTGCCAAGGCTCTAGCAGTTAATTTTAGAAATTTAGAAAAAAATAGACCAATTGAAAACATTGACTAATTAAGACAATTTTTGTATTTACTCATGTGGTCACTTATTGACAAAGTAGTTCCAGCAAATATAAAGTCTTCTATCCCAAAGCTGAACCACCAAATGTAGGAAGCTGGCTCTCTATATAGTGATCTAAAATGAAGTTCACTGTGCAGAGAGTCCAGAGAATCCCCAAATGGCAGGCAGAAGTAAAATCTGATCATTCTAACGCGTTCTTTGGGGTAGTGTGGGCGAGCAGTGAGGCTTATCAGAGGGTGGTGCTAAGCACTTGTACTCACAGAGCCAACAAATGAGACACACACTCAAGAATAAATCCGAGAACAATTTATGGAAATAAGGTTGATTTTTATGTAATTTTAATAGACCAAGAACACAGTTCTAAGGAAAGTTTCTTCAGAGTTACGAGTTTTCAAAGTTCGGAAAATATATCACTTTTGTGCATAGTTACACACCATTAAAAACAATGGGGGGAAAAGTAGAAAGATACATATAAAATCAGGCAGTGCTTTCACGAAGTTCACCTTCTCGCTTTAGGTCGGTGTCTGGACCAGGTCCAAAGTTCCAGCAGGAGAAGTTCGGGAGTGTCTTGGATCGTCCAGGAGCAAAGTGCTGAGGGTCTTGGAAGCGGGTGCGCAAAGACGAAGGGGGACACTTGAAAACACACAGCAGGGGAGGACTCATAGGTAAGTCCAGTGGGTCTCCTTGGAGGGAGGAGGTGCAAGGGTTTAGGGACCACAGGAGCACATCTGGTTGGCCGTTGTCGGGCATCTCTTGTCCATCAGATCTGAAGTTCAGGTCTCGGGGTGCCACCTCAAAACAGAATTTAGGGGTGTTTCAAGGGGAGACAGGTAGTAGCCAATGGGCTACTTACCTTTAGGGTATCTACACCCTAGAGTGACTACTTCCTGTGAGAAGGAGCACTACCCTAGCCCTGATAGGTTGTTTTTCCCAAGATGGTGGAATTTCAGGAGAGGGGTTCACATCCCTGCCAGTCCTAGGGATGGTGCAGGCGAAGTGGGGACACTTCTGCTAATCTAACTAATTTTCCCAACTTTACTCCCTCCAAAGGTGGAGCAGGAAAGGGGTTTGACTTTCCCCACTATCCGGAGTTCCTGGGTTGGATTTCAAAGGCAGCATCTCTTTTGAAGCTTCCCGCCCAGGAAGGCCACCCTGTCCGGGGGGAGGTGAAGCACCTCTGCCTAGAGCAGGCTTTGTCTCTGTCCTCTGAGAGCGCTGGCTGTCACCCACTGAGGTCAAAACATGTCTGATAGTAGCAGGCTGGTGAAAACAAGTCAGGGAGCACACCTAGGGGACCCTCTAAAAGGGTCTCCTATGTGAATCTATTAATAAATACAACACTGGCATCAGTGAAGATTTATTAAGACAAGATGTTCGGTACCAAACATCTTCGAAATCAGTGAAACCAACATGGAGCTAGAAACTCGTGTTCACAAGTATCCAGCCCATGTGCTCTTTATGTTAAGTTATGTTAAATATTCTTGTTAAGCGCGACACTCATCCGGAGGCATCTAGGCACTGTAGTAATATGGAGAGGAATTAGTCCTTCTAGCTATCAAAAAGCCGAGTTTTGAGAGCCTTCCTGAAAGACAATAGATCTGACGATAGCTTGATGTACAGAGGAAAAGAGTTCCAAAGTTTGGAAGCTCCACCGTGAAACTCCTTCCACCCTAGGAGGAAAGTTAAAACCGGGGGGCAATCACATTTCTAGCAGTGCTGGAGCAGAGTGACCTCTCCGGCTGGTACCATGCACACCTGTCTTGGAAGTGTTTCAGACCAGAGGCATGTAGTGCCCTGAAGGTGATACATAAGGCTTTAAACTTCACTCTTTGACTGGAAGCCAATGAAGCTTCTGTGGGGCGGATTTAGCTGATTGACATTTGGGGATTCCTAATAACAGCCTGGCTGCTGCGTTCCGGAGGACCCGAAGCATGCTGGCACACTGCAATTGTATGTTAAGATAAAGGCCCTTACAATGGTCAAGTCTTGGCATGACTAAAGCAGTTACCACAGTTGTATGAAGAGTTGGAGGTAATTATCTTGAGTATTTAGAAGGGTGCGGATCTAGTCACGTTCACTTGATCTACCAAGGCACGTTTGTTGTCCATTAGGATACCAAAGTTCTGACCCTTGCTAGCAGGAGAAGGGAGGGGTCCCTAATTCCTGCGGCCACCAGGTGGCGTCAAAAAAGAAGTGTCCTTCCCAAAGAGAAGGACCTCTGTTTTGCTGGAATATAATTTTACACAATTTTTGTCCATCCAGTCATTGATAGCTAGCATGAAATTGTGGAAATAATGGCTTTCCTGTGCACTTACAACATCTCGGAATAGACTGGACATTGTAGAGCCATATCTGCTCATGTTCCTATGCCCACACATAGGATGCAATGCACCCTGCGTTAGGGCTAACGGCCTGCAGTAGGGGTGGCTTACCTATATCTCATGCAGTGTATGGGTGGCACACAGGGCTATGTACCATGTCGACTCTTCGGATTTCTCTGCACCAAGATACGCAGCCAACAGTGGCAATGGCAGAGTGCATAGCATTGGTGAGGTGTCCCCGGGGTGGCACAACCAGTGCTGCAGCCCCAGAAGATCCTCTTCAGGACCCATGCCCTAGGTACCAGGGGTACCATTTACTAGGGACTGCAGGGGTAGCTGAAGAGGTGCCAATCATGGTACAGTGTTTGGGGAAAGAGACCTGGCACTGGGCACCAGGTTAGCGGGGACCCAGTGCACTTATACCTGGCATCAGGCAAAAAGTGGGAGCTAACCTTGCAAAAGAGGCACTTTCCTACAGTGATGTGGTTGGTAAAGGGGTTTTTCCTCTGGATATATGAGTGTGCTCATAGTTGTCCACAAAAATATTAGCCAGATCTGGAACAGAACTGGACTTGTTGCCACGCACTTTGTTTGGCGATAGAAATCTCACTGGAAAGAGGTTTTTCGTCATGGCAATGCCAAGCAATGCTTAAGTGGAGTCCGTTGGTACCTGCGTGGGTTTAGGTCGACTACCATCCAGGGCAGCCAGTTGAGGAATGCTGGTATACAACGAGGCAATGACCATATGTATGATTCCTTCACCCTCCGACAGTCCATCATCAACCAGCCTACCCAGGATGGCAACAAGGGAAATGCACAGCCCCTTGGCAAGTTCAAAATGAACACCCCACTCACCTCACCTCCACAACCATACAACTCACAACTCTGGCAATGCACACGTCACAAAATCACTACCAAAGTGCACAACAACATGACCACCCACCAGACACGACAGAGCAACTCACAATGGTTACCTGGCCAAGCCTTGAACATGAGCCATCAACGTCATGGCACCTCAGCCACACAACAGCCGAATGTGGGGAGAGGTGGCAAACAGGCATGTGTGAAGGATGCAGGAGAACCATGACTGGGAAACTACACAATGCCAAGAGTGGTGGAGATGTGCTGGACAGACCGCAGTATGCAGAACACACTCATATCCATGGCGACACACACCTCTGGTGTATGGAGTCTAGTGGACAGTGGGTGCAACCATTTCACCCCAGCCAGTGGGGGAACTTGCGGAAATGTTGCCTTTTACGCACCCCCCAAGGGTGACCGGAGTGAGATGGCCTGACATACACCACGCCAGCGTAAGGGTGTGAATAAAAAGCACATAGCCCTGGGCGTGGTCCTCTTCCAGAAAGCACAAAGTCTCTGCCAGGGTGGCGCCTGTCACCCCACCACGAGGCCGACGCTGTCCTCTAGAGTGGAGTTGCATGTGAAGCTGTGCGCCTGCGGGACCACGAACCCGTCAGGCCCGCTCCTGCGCAGCCAGGCCACACTGATCACCTGCTGACACCGGCGTGTGTCAAGGAGAGCCCACCACGTTCCGGCTCAAGCTCCAGGCCCGAGTCCCGCGACCTTGGCAGCCTCCTCAGACCATCACGGCCTCCACGACACGGGCCTGTTGAGTCCTTTTTCGTTGACGTACTCTACTGCCGCCTCAGGCCGACTCTTCGGCCCAGTGGGTCCCATGTGTGAAACTGTGTCCTGAGTCATGAATGGCAGTGACCCCAAATCCGGGCCACCGGCAACAGCACCAGACTCCCTTCGATCAGTGAGGCATAGTTCCATATGGGCTACTTGCGACATGTGGTGCCACTAACCCTGTTCAACGCCAGCCGGTGACACGTGGTGCCACTAACCCTGTTCAACGCCAGCCGGCGACATGTGGTGCCACTAACCCTGTCCAACGCCTGCCGGCGACACGTTGTGCCAGCCACTAACCCTGTTCAATGCCAGCCGTCGACACGTGGTGCCACTAACCCTATTCAACGCCTACTGGCGACACGTGGTGCCACTAACCCTGTACAACGCCAGCCGGCGACACGTGGTGCCACTGAACCTGAACTACGCAGGCCGGTGGGGCCATCCAACCTATGCCAGCGACACTCGCTGAAAGGGCCGTGCTGACCGCTGCCTAGGGCCTACACCACAGTCAGGTAGGTCACACATTTGGAACTGAACATTGGTCATTCAAAATGCAGAATACATGTCATCACACGCATGGAGAGGCGTAAGAGGATGACGCGTTGCAGCCAGAGGGAACAAGATCATCGTTACGGAGGTGTTCGAACACTAGCGACAACTGCCCTTGTGTCACTAACTCTGTGCCTCGCCAGCCAATGACACATGGCTGTGGGCCACGGCTGACCGCTGCCGCCGGCCTACACTGCGGTCCAGTAGCTCACAGAGTCTTGATTTAGCAATGGTGGAGTTCACATCAGTGTACCGGCATCATTGCAGACTGCATCCCCTCTCAGCACCTGTGCCACTAAGCCTGTTCCCCGACAATCATGGACACTCTCTGGTCGAACTTTGGTGGCGTCTGAGTCTATGGACTAGGGGGCAGTTTTCATCGTCATGTAGCTGATACCGAATTGGTGGTGGCAATGAAGTTGTCGCATTCCACTCCTCCAGTTGATGTTTTCTGATAAAATCAAACCTTTCGGCGTCATGCCCTGGAGGACACCTTCCACTGTCCCCCGAAACCCTCCGCAACATACACCTCGGACATTGATGGTGACCCGTTCAGGTCGCATGGCCCATCTGGCTGCACCGCAAGTCACCGTCCTGTGGCTGGGTGTCTGTGCCGGCCGCAGTGCATCCGGGGCCACTAACTGTGCTGGTCAGGTACGGGACCCCTTCTTCTGAGATATTGGATGTCCCCTGAAGCGTTGGCCTTGGGGTCATCAACGCCATTTCTCTGTGGCCCTCTGCTGCACGCATCCTCCGGGCCCAACATTGTCCCACCAGGGCTCACACACCAAATCGAGTCCTGACCGGCCCGGATGTGGCATCACCGCAGGAGGCACATGCCACCACCGCAAGTACCGCCTCCAACAGCCATCTGCCAGAGTCGAAACAGTGGTCCTGACAGACCTGCAGAGTTGCTCAGACCTGTTGTGGATTCCATCATGGGCATGATACCCTGCTCAGCACTCCAGGTGCCAGTGACTCAGTGCATCGCAAGCCATTGTCCATTACTGGTTGAGTTTTGAGCTGTGGAGTGGTTGCGCAGCTATGTCACCTCAAACAGTGTGGGGGCCCTGAGATGTTGATGGGGAAGATGATGCAGGTATGACACACCCCACTGCATCTGCATCAGGAGTCTGTCGGAGGGACACAATCCGAGACTTTTTCTTCACATGGGCGCGCTCATCTCTGGTGTCCCATCCACAGTGCACTGCAACTCACGGACACTTCTGTTTGCATGTTGGTTGTCCTCTGGACTTTCTCCGGCTCCCTCCATGTTGCTCAGCAGTTGACTCTTTTATGAATGTGTTTTCTGTTTATGTTGCACTGGTGTCTAATGTTCAAGTGGTTGCCAGCACCAGACATTCCGTGCGTGCTGGCTTACACTCACCCCACACACATCCAGCACAGGCATCACTGTACATGTGGCCCTGCCAATAAAGGGGCCGGGTGCACGTACCCGTAGCCAATTCAACATGATATCTGCGTGTGTCCCTGTGGTCTTGTTGTATGCATGAGGGCCCTGGGTCCTACGCCATTACATTGTGCTGTGTACATCGGATGCAGACGTGTCACCACAGGCAGCGGGTTGGAGCTTGGACGTTTAGCTTTGTCGTCACCCACTCAATTCGTAAGGGGAGTGGCCAGGGCCATGGTACGCAGAGCCAACATGGGTGTGCGACTGATATTTAAGCTCCCCTGCCCGTGGTTCTGTACTGTGAATGTGCAACTGCATGTGTCTCTATGGCAGTGTGGGTCTCCTTAGTGGGGTGTTGGTGGCCCCTGAAGGGTGATGGACGCCTACGTATGTGTCCTGGTTTGCATTCCATGGGTTCGGCCCACACCTAATGGGCCACATCCTTTTGGCGTGCAGGAACATGGCATTGGGGTGCGATGTGTGGGTGGGTGAAGTGTCCTGAGCCAGCTGTGCTTGCGGGTGCTTCCTGCTGTGTGGTCTGTTGCAGGCTGGGTGTTCTCCTCTGTGTAGCTTGGCTGTCCGGGTCCTGGTGGGGGGTTGCATGGGATATCCATGTGCTGTTGTAGAGCGTCAGTGTCGACGGTGCGGTGGTCCTCTCCAGCATCACTGATGTGTTGTATTCTGTGCTCTGCTGAAGGTGTTGTGTGCCCCTCTGCGATGTGAAGTGGATATGCGTATATAGACTTTGCGTTGACATATATGTTGGCGCATTGTGCAGTTTTGCATGCTGATTGTATGGCAATGTACATTGTGACTGTTTAAGGGGTGCTGGATTCTTCTACGGGACAGTGTACATTTGGTCTACATGACGGATGTGATGCCGTACGCGTACATTTCCATTTCACAGTTTCTGGCTCTGTCAGATGTCGTTGGCATGTTTCTGTGCATGTGCGGAGCCAGTTGTGTCCTCTGTTCTGCAGTGTCGGCTATGCGCGTTGTTCCTCGTTGTCGTCAATGTGGGTGTGCTGTTTGTGCTATGTGTGTGTGCTGCAGTGTGCCGAGGGGATCGGGCCCATGGACCTAGGTGATTGTGGGTGTGCAGTGTGCTACACCTCATTGTGCCTGTATGCCATTGTGCCCACTGCCCCCGTCCCCCCAGTCCCTGTTTGTTGCATTACCTGTGGTTGTTGTGTCAGGTCCTCTCGAGCTGTGTCCGTACTCCCTACTCCTTGCACCGTCTCCACACTGATGACTGTGGCCTGGGTTTCCATCAGCTCCTCCGGTGGCGCTGGACTGCCACTTCCTGTCGCCGTTCGTGCCTTCCTGTTGGCAGCGGGTTTGTGCCTGGTTTAGGTAGTCACGTCATGCCGGCTCCTATTGGCCTCCTGGATTGGCCTCCTGGGCACTCCGACTGCAATCCAGGTGGTCTGCTTGTGAGTCAGTTGCTGGTAGTGTTCTGTCACCTCCATGGCGCTGGTCTAGTTTTCCTTCTGTCTGCACCCTGTCTTCCTCTGCCTCTTCTCCTTGGCCTTCCCCGACCCCATTGTTCCTTGCTGGTAGTCTGTGGGGGTTGTGGGGTTCGGGTTGGCCCCTGCGCTGTGTCAGGGTGCATCCATGTTGCTACGCACTTTGGATTCTTTTTGGTGTATTTTTTCTGTGGTTTTTATAGGGCATAGTTCCACCAGACACGTGGGGTTTGCAGGCCTGTGGCTGGTTTCCGCTACTTTTTGTACCGCGTTGGCCTCGTCGCATGTTTTTCTGTGTTCGCGTATCGCATTTATGCTGCGTGGTGTTGATTTTGACGCGGACATTTGGCACGTTGTCTGGTGACTATCGCATGCTACCACCTTGTTGTGAATCCCACGTTGTCACAGGGTTATTTTCATGCAATATTGAAAGTTGTGTCACGCTACTCTTGCGGTAGTTATCACACGTTCTTGTGAATATACCCCTTAGCCTTTTTGTGCACTCCACAAGCTCTACAATTGTCACTACTGCACCAGCATGTCCTGTTGTTTTGGTCAAACATGTGTGAATACTCACAGCAACTAATATTGTTGAAATGAATTAGACAATATATTTTAAACAAACGCTGATCTTGGTGGTCATTAATTATTGTAATGAATGCAAATTAATATGTAGAAGACTTACTGCTCTCCCAACAATATCTGTAAATGCATTTTAAATAATTCCGACAGACCACTTGTGGTTTTACTGGGCACTGTCACAGCAGCAGGTCATACCGAAGAGCAGGTTCAAGGCCAGTCCCAACTATACCTTGACACAGATGCCACCCATTTGGGAAAACCATGCCCCTTACTTTAGGTGTTTGTGGGTGACGACCCACCTCACACACACATCATTATGTACTCACCCACTGGCATGATCAGACATCACCTTGAGACAGGCAACCCCACTTCTCTGTACCCCGCTTCTTCTTATCGGATAGGGAATTAAAACTCACCGCCAGTCACTTCTGCTTGGAGGTTGATTGGCTGACACTCCATTTCATTTCTCCTTCTGCATAATCGTTATAGATATTTTCTCCAATTATAAAAACTCCCATTAGCTGCTTCTTATTTGGAGCATTTTTCCCTTCCTCTTTCAAATCCCCTTTGCTTTTTTTCCACATAAACCCACCCCCACCCACATCCCACCCTGTGTCTGTGGAAAAAATTCACCCCCCTCACTGTTGGTGCTGACCGGACAGCCTTCGAGAGCCAACACACCCTGAGAACCACCCACC
This sequence comes from Triturus cristatus, assembly GCF_964204655.1. Taxonomy (NCBI): domain Eukaryota; kingdom Metazoa; phylum Chordata; class Amphibia; order Caudata; family Salamandridae; genus Triturus; species Triturus cristatus. The sequence goes on from NC_140593.1 coordinate 1,231,812,621, forward strand.
AGCCATGCCTATAACATATCTATAACGTATCTGTGCCAAGAAAAAAAAAAGAAAAGGACTTAGGGGGATCAGTGTAGGAGTCAATATAAATAGAGAAAAGGTATAAGTATAACTAAGCTTTACTAGTATTACAGACCATTACGAGCAATCCTATCTCATACATGCCGGATTATTACCCCCGAAGCCAGCACTTAATAGCTTATCCCATTGAAAAGATTATTTGGCTCCTTGTCGCCATTTGGCCAAAATCTGCTGAGCGTCATGCTCCGAGTATACCTGTTCTATTTGCCCGTCTCTAATAACTTTTAAGCGGTCTGGTTCCTGCAAAAAGGTATGTGCCCCTTCAGATTTTAATGGATCTATGAGTTGGAGTAGTTTCCATTGCCTGTCCATAGTGTTCTTACAAAAATCTGATGTGAAAAAGATGGACTAAGAACACAGACCAATGGGAGCAGTAGGGCGAGCCTTAATGGACACTGCCTGCCTCAGTAGAAAGTTCCCGAAATAAAAGAGAATTGTCCGGGGGTAGTGGCGTGCAGGTTAATGGTTAATGAGGACTGCTGGTAATCTATGCGCGCGCTGCACTTGCCAGTCCCAATCCTAGTCAGCCAAGTCAAGGAAGGCTTTTTGAAGTAGCTGTACTACAAATGCTCGAGAATCTGTTCCCTCTTCGCCTTCTGGTACCCCAAAAAGCCTGAGATTGTTGCGGCGTTGCCGGTTCTCTAAGTCCTCAATTTTCCCTTGCAGAAATATAAGCTGGTTCTCATGTGCTCCAGAGATTTTATCGGACCTGGTGGAGTAAACTTTTGTATCCGCGACTCGTTGCTGTAGCTCCGTGATATCTCAAACCCACTGCAAGTCGCACCACTCTTATAAGTCCAAACACAAATGTCCATCCAGTGATATGTGTATTTCCAAAAACTTCCTCTTTATTCTTCTTTAGAGTTTCATAATTCTTAAGCAGCCAACGCGTTTCGTTCTTTTACAAAGAACTTCGTCAGGGCAATGTTTTTTAAACAGCGTTGCTTGTGCACTGTACAACGCATATCCGTTTGATGTTGTTAAACATTCAATATATGTTATGTACTGTGGTCCTTCAATGTTGTTTATCCTAGATCAAGGCGTTGTGGGTCACGTATCTAATTCCCATGGATCCTATTAAGGGCTAATGTGCCCCCAATGTGATGTGTGCTGCCGACCGGCTAGGTGTTCGTTGAAATGCCATTAGTGCTAATTGAGGGGGTTATAGCCTGCTTCTGCTGGGATGTGGAAGTATCTGCACCCCCAGGTCCTGCCACCCCTGTGCCGGCGCCGCTGCACCCTTGCAGATTCTAAAGTCGATCTGCTGATTAGGTGAATCTTCCTTATCTGAGCTGCCACAAACCCCCTTGAATAGTAACCAGTGGCTGAAAGTGTGCTGCCTGTGCAGCCATCGCAATCTGAGATTGTTTATTCAAACCATAACTCCTCGCCCCCAACAACCACATTCAGCCGTGGTGAATTTATCACCCCTTCAACAACCGGCCCTTCCCAAGGGGAGCCAAGGATCTTGCCCTCTTCTACAGCGCTTAGAGGATTAAATTGTGAAGAGTCCAAGCTCAGGGTATTTTCAGGGCTCACTGCCAGTATGGGAGCCGGTAACGTCGCTAGTATCTCCCCTGGTGCATTAAAAACTGCCTCTATGAGGGCGTCCGCCATCTCCCTTTCCGGCGACATATTTACAGAACCACCAGGATTGATCACCTCATTAGCTTTACCTGACTGCAATATCTTCAAGAAAGGGCGTCCAACTCTGGAAGTAGAGCAGCCAGGTGTATGATCAAGGGAGAACCAACCAGAAGAGGAGCGCCATAAGTCGATCAGACCCCGCCGGGTGAGACTCCAGACCTGCGGTGGCGTTCCTGCGATCAGCACCAGCATCGGGTAAGTCGGAGCCGGTACAGTGCGTCCTGCGTTTCCTTCTTTTTTTATCCAAGAAAAAGGAACAGCAGTTTGTATGTGTGGAGGGCTCTTTGGTACTTTTCCTTCGTTCTCCTAGCCCTTCCGTGCTTCCCAGTCCATGGCGATGCGGCGGCTGCTACGGATGCAGACTCTCATCAGCGGAGTCAATCCGCCATCTTCCTTTCCACAGTGGCTCCTTTCCACAGTGGCCTCCATTTCATTTATAATTAACATTCTTATCGTATGACAGATGTACCCTGGGACTTTCATAGAGGACACAGGGTAACAGATGTGACGATGTAATGTAATAAGTTAAAGTCTGTCCTTTGACAATGTGAAATGCTGCTAGTATGCCTCTAGATGTTGGCTTTTGATAAAACAAAAAAATAAGATTAAAACACATCCTTGGATATGAAGAGGCCTTGGTTCACCCTTTGCTTTCAGTAACGCGCTCTGCCCCAGTGGTGGGGAAAGGACTGTCTGGGTCTGGGCCAGGGGCGGGGGTAAGAGTGAGGTACAGACTCTGAGAAGGTTCTTTGCTGTGACCTGAGAAGGAGGTTGGCTCCCCACGTGCGGCAGATCTGCCTGTAACATCTCAAAGCGTACAAGGCTCAGTTGCTTCCAGCCTTCCCACGAGGACCCCTTGTCTGTGACGCAAGCGTCTTTGAGATCGGGGTGCTGCTGCTGTCCACCCCAGCTGACTCGTAACACCAAGCTGGAGACTACGTCTCTCAGCCTCGTCCACCATTCCCTTGTGCGAGCAGTGTTTAATTTGAGTCAGTCTTTGCCGGTGCTCAGCACCCGTACTTATTTCTAAACACGAGCACATATTTATGAGAGTCCACAACATGGTGGCGTTGTCTTTCTGTTTTTGACCAGCAGTAGCGCCATTAAGCATTCAATATAATTGATAATAACACGGTCAGCACTTCCAGGCCATCCTACAGTTTGAGGAAACCTGGAAAAGTCTAAAATTTCACATTTGTTTGTCTGTGATGGTTAGTAGGAAATGCTGGCCCTGGCATTCGGCAGCAGCTGTAGGAGCTGTAGGCGGTGCCAGCTGTAGTGGACTCTTGAGATAGACCAAGGTCAAGATATCTGCCCAGGCCAGTGATGCATCTGCCTGGCAACCGGAGCCAGTGGTCCTGCCATGTTGGTGACCTGACTGGTCTCTCGGGCACCTCCCAGGTTTAAATCTGCAGGCGCCCACTGCAGCCTCTTCTGGCACTGACTACAGGGCCCAGATGATGTCTGCCCAGGCCAGTGATACCTTTGCCTGACATCTGGAGCGTGAGCAGTACCCTAACCCGCACAACACGGGCTATGGGTGCCACTCAGACCCCAGGCCACTGACGCCTGCACCAGGTAAGTCGAACTGACAAGCACCTTTCTGGACTGCTCATGCAGGCCTGCCCTGCCAGGGCCACATACACAACACACAAAGTGCTCCCTCTCTCCCTGTTTAAGGATGGCTGGACGCGCTGGGAGGAGAAGCCGGTGGTTCCAGTCATGGGCAGAACATCTTTACTACCAGCTACTGCTGTCACTGAACTATTCAGCCTTCCAGTGGACACTGTAGTGTTGTGTGATCATGTGCAGTAGGACCCTTGTGGTCCTTGTTCGACTCCTTACAAAGTTACGTAAAGAGTTGGGAGGTGTCTGGGTGTGTCTGGGTGTGTCTGGGAGTGTCTGGGTGTGTCTGGGAGTGTCTGGGTTTGGTCAATAAAGTTTATGAAGCAGTGCGTTCAGTTAACAGTTGCATGCCGTAGAACATACACATGTGTTACAGGGCTCCATGTGTGGTGTGGTCATTTGCGTGCTCCAGAGCTGGGAAGAACGTGACAAACAGCACTCTACCCTTTTTATAATGTAATAGCACAAACTGAACATTTACAGGTTTGTGACTGGTTAATGTGTTAAATGTAGATGAGTTTCTACTCGTGCCTCACCCTCTAAGGATGAACCTTGACTTCTCTTCATGGATATCATCCCCCCCCCGCCCAGGTTAAATCTCAAACAGGGAGGTTCTTGGCATTTCAGTGAGCTCGCGGCAGCACCCAGCCTCTGGGGTCCAGAGACAACAGGCAGTGCTTGTCACAAGGCTGGTCCAGCACCTCTGCCTCACTGCAGGACACTGGCTACCTTCAGTGGGGAAACATCATTTACATCGCAGTGTTTACACCGCAATACCTTTACAAAGCGGTCATTACAACGCAAGTCATTACAATGACTTGCTCTGGATGGCGCTCTAACCTAAGGAATAGTATGATTTACTATTCCAACACCTTCCCTACTGTACGTAGACTGGAGTTGGAATAGTAAATCATACTATTCCTAAGTCCAGCGCCCTCCAGCGCAGGTCGTTGTAACGACTTGTGTTGTAATGCCTGCGTTGTAAAGGTATCGCGGTGTAAACACCGCAATGTAATGTCGTATATTCCCTTCAGTGGCAACGGAATCTGGCCACGCACTGAGCAAACCAGCAGCCGCAATGTCAGCTTTCTTCTGCCCACCACACCAAACCGCACAGGCAAAGGGTCAGCCCACTTCAGCCATTGGCTCTTTTCACTGTGAAGGACCGCAGTTTGGTTGTGCACATCCACCTGAAAAGTAGTCCTCTTCATTGCCTAGCCTGGTGAATCAATCCGTGCTTTTATTACTGCACTCGCTTTTTAAAATTTATTTTTGTTATAGGTCAACTTTAACTTTTTTGTAACAACTCCATGCCATCTTTAGACCATGACATTTTCACTTTTTAACTTTAAAACTTTCAATACTGATTGTACATATTTGCATAAATAAATAAATACAAAAAACTGCAGCCCCCCTGCAAAGACTTTACAAATGCTTGTTTTGTTACCATCCTGCTACTTGTAGTTTGACTTTTGCCACTGTAACTGCCCCAGACAGCCAAACAAACTAGAACAGGAAACCTACTCACGCCTGACATGGGGCAGCTATAAAGCCCCACCACCCACAAACATCACCAATTATATTAATTATATCTTTATTGTATAGATTACATCTGCCTTATATCTTACAAAATATACACAACTTTGAAATACAAATTAACAATGATAAAAACTCTCTTAGCTCACAAAGAAAAACAAGACAGACATTGTTACTTAGAACACTTCGCGTCTACGCAAACAGCCATGGGTGTGGCCTATTGGTGGACACCCAGAAAGTTGGTGTTTCTATTTCATACTTTTTGTTTGCATAAATCGCTCACAGAAATGTCTCAACAGCATCGAGAACAGTGTCTTGTTTTCTGCGCAGCACAATGTCATTAGCTTAATTAAAACTCTCACATTCTTACAGAATAGTCTGTCTGTGTCACATCTTAGCTTCTGATATCGGGTGGTGAGCCCTGCCAGGGGTCTGAAGATAGGGTAATGACCTCATTAAGAAGATTTCAGGACAGCCTTTTGCTTTTCAAAGGTTGGTAGGGAAGTGGCTGGGCTGATGTCAGGTAGCAGCCGGCATGTCAGTGATCTTGGTCCAGCCCCCACGGCCTCGAGGAGGCCAGTGAGGAAACCCTTGTGTTGCCAATAAGTCCATGCACCTCTGGGCACAGGTATTCTTTTCTACTTCTGGTTCCAGTTTGGAAGAGGAGAATGCCACTGGTGGTCAAGAGGAACCAAGCGTGTCCTCCTAGGTGATTTACCGCTTGAAGGCCATCCTACTCAGTCGAGGGATTATTTGCCAGAGAAAGCTATCCAATCTTTATAGCTTTGGTCAAAATTACTCATATGATTGTTCCGCTTGTCTCTATTGATGTAGACCAAGTTTCAGCATGACGTCTTTCTTGGGGAATTTGTTGGAGTGCCATGGTCTTTCAAAGCGGTACAATATTGTGATCTCATTGGTGGAAAGCATCTACCATTCTGTGATCCTGATGCTAATTGGTCAGAGTTCTTTATGAGGCCATGGTACTTTCCTTTTATTGATGGGGATGTTTATTAAATCCATCATTCTTGGCATTCATTGGTCAGAATTCTGTCAGATCCGTGACCCTTCCATCTCATTGGAGGACGTTAAATTCAAAACCATGATCTTTACCTTAGTGTAGTGGAAAGCCGCTACGCTCAGCCCTTACTAGTAGAATTCCTTTATTGAGGCCATAAATACCTTCTCTATTTGTTGCAATTCATTTCCACTGTCTCGATAGAGGGAATTGCCTGTGGTTAGATCTATATCGACTCCACTCACTTGAGTTTACAGAAGTGAGTAGAGTATTGGATGGGAAAAGGAATATGTTGTGGAACCTGGATTGGAGACATCATGAGGGACCATGAGATATGAAGAGAAGAGAATGAGACATGAAGATGGGGATGGAGACGTGAATGAGTCGTGGAGCTGAAGGTGAGAGAGCGAGACATGACCGAGTCATGGAGTTGGGGTGGGAGAGATGTGAACGAGTCAGAGTTGGGGTGGGAGAGATGTGAACGAGTCAGAATTGGGGTGGGAGAGATGTGAACGAGTCAGAGTTGGGGTGGGAGAGATGGGAACGAGTCAGAGTTGGGGTGGGAGAGATGTGAACGAGTCAGAATTTGAATACGAGAGAGATGTGAATGAGCCAGAATTTGGGAGGGACAGTTGTGAAAGAGTAAGATAGGACTGTGGTTGGAAGAGATATGAGCAATGATTTGGGTAGGAGAGATGGGAATGAGCAAGTGTGTGGGTGGCAGAGATGTGAATGAGTCAGGTTGTGGGAGGGAGAGATGTGAACGATCAAGGGTGTGGGTGGAGAGATGTGAACCACGAGTTGGGGTGGGAGACATATGAATCAGTCATGGAGTTCCAGATGGCAAGAGGTTAGGATTCGAGTCTTTCCGGGGCAGGTTATTTACCACTTTAATCTTGTGAGAACATATTACTGGGCTTGAGGACACAAGGAGCGTTGTTGGGACCAGCAGGGTGTTCTGGGATCCCTCACCATGGAGTTGTTTTTAGGAATTGGATATATCACCCCTAGTTCTCTGTCGCGTGGGTTGTGCCGGGTGGGCGTGCTCTTCTTTGCCACTCAACTCCTTCTGAACAGGGAGAGTTGTAAGTCTACATTTCATGCTTCCTAGCCAGCCCTTGCTGCTTGGAGGAGTTCCACAGAAGTGTTGGTCCCAGTTCTACGCCACACAGCCTTTCCAAGGCACAGGGAGGCCACAGCTAGCCGTAGAGCGCCTGCGGACCAGCTCACATGTCCAACAGGTGAGGTACCAGGTAGCTGCTGTACGCGCCATCCATGATGGCCTCCACATCGCCGTGCTTCACCAGCCAGCACTGGCCCTCATGGGATTGCGAGCTGGAGTCCTTCAACACTTTGGTTACCAATGTCACGGGCACCGCCATGTTGTTCCTCTGCAGGGCTCCTGTGACTGCAGTCCGGCCGCTCGGGTGGTCCTCCACGCTGTCTTTGGTGATGTGCATATCAGCACTCTGGAACTGCCCTGAAAGAAAGAACAGAACAGATGTCACGCATGGCTCTTCGATCTTCTAAGCACCTCTCATCTGCATGACCACCAGCATTGTCCAAGTTCAGAAAGCATTAGTTACCAGTAGCTGTGGCCCTCCTAGGTTGCAATCTTAGAGAGAGCTGAGGACAATTCTAGTAGTGTGACACTACAGAAAATGCCAGCAATGAAGAATATTTACTGGCCTACATCTCCACCCTACAGGGGCAGGGGAAAGGAACCATCGCCACATAAACAGTTTTTGGACCAACAAAAGGTCCTTCTGCAGTGAGCTCATACTTTAGGATAATTGAGAGAAGCTCCAGGGAGGGTTTGTTACTCACCCAGAGGGGTGCTGGAGGCGTAGACAGGAAGTAAAACCCAACCCATAGAAAAGGGTTTCTTCTGCCCCTAACCATGATAAAGGGAGACCTTTTTACCTGTATCCCTAGGAGCAGTGGCTGCAGACCCTCTTGATAAATCTCTTCCATCTCCCATAACTGGCCTCTTCCACTCCCACCTGTGTGTAGGCCCTATGGGTGTACCTATGTGTCAGTTGATGGTGTTGTGTGAGCGTTATACCCGGAGGTCGTGTGTGGCAAGAGTGATGTCCTGCGAGGACACACAGACTGTTGTACAAGATGGTAGTTCCATTCGTTCCCACGTACAATCCAGGTAATTCTTGCTCTGCTCTTTCCAGCTGCCAGACACACTCCTCCTTCCCTTGGACTCACCGCTGGATGCTCCCCTTGCCCAGGAGGAGTCTAGAAACTCTCAAAGGTTGGTAGGGAAGTGGCTGGGCTGATGTCAGACACACTGCTCCTTCCCTTGGACTCACCACTGGATGCTCCCCTTGCCCAGGAGGAGTCTGGAAACTCTCAAAGGTTGGTAGGGAAGTGGCTGGGCTGATGCCAGACACACTGCTCCTTCCCTTGGACTCACCGCTGGATGCTCCCCTTGCCCAGGAGGAGTCTAGAAACTCTCAAAGGTTGGTAGGGAAGTGGCTGGGCTGATGCCAGACACACTGCTCCTTCCCTTGGACTCACCGCTGGATGCTCCCCTTGCCCAGGAGGAGTCTAGAAACTCTCAAAGGTTGGTAGGGAAGTGGCTGGGCTGATGCCAGACACACTGCTCCTTCCCTTGGACTCACCGCTGGATGCTCCCCTTGCCCAGGAGGAGTCTAGAAACTCTCAAAGGTTGGTAGGGAAGTGGCTGGGCTGATGCCAGACACACTGCTCCTTCCCTTGGACTCACCGCTGGATGCTCCCCTTGCCCAGGAGGAGTCTAGAAACTCTCAAAGGTTGGTAGGGAAGTGGCTGGGCTGATGCCAGACACACTGCTCCTTCCCTTGGACTCACCGCTGGATGCTCCCCTTGCCCAGGAGGAGTCTAGAAACTCTCAAAGGTTGGTAGGGAAGTGGCTGGGCTGATGTCAGACACACTCCTCCTTCCCTTGGACTCACCGCTGGATGCTCCCCTTGCCCAGGAGGAGTCTAGAAACTCTCATCTAACATCTAGTCAGATTGCTGATTTTTTTCTGAATAAAACTGAGGATACTGTGTCGACTCTAGCTGTTTCCTTCTAACTACTGCCTGTCCTCCTTCTCTTCCTGTTTGCTAGAATCATGCTACTCTACCTACCTACATTCCTTGGAATGACAAGAACCTCGTATTGTATTTGCACAAAGCAAGCCCTCGGGCTCCCCATGGGACCCAGTCCCAGCCGCCCTTCGTAAGGACCCTGTGGTAGACTTGAGTTGCGTTAAAGCCATTATCAATCCCTCCTTCGGTGAAGGCTGTGTCCAAACATGCTAAAGAGGGATGTGTCTCTCCGCTTCTGAAGAAAGCGCCTCTGAACCCAGAGGTCCTGTCCAAGTACAGATCTGGGTCACATCTACTGTTTCCGAGTAACTACTGGAGAGAGCGGCCGTCAGCAACTCTCCAGGGTTGTGATGAGCAACACATTGACACACTCTTCTCAGATTGGCTTCTGTGCAGGTGTTAGTGCAGAACTCACTGTTCTTACTGTAATTGGTGACTTACAGCTGCTCAGGGTAGAGTTCCTCCTGGCCTGGTTCTACTGGAGGTCTCCATTACACCTCCATCTTTTCTTGACTCTGCTGCCCATTGAGTTCAGCCTCCTGGGTTCAGATGATATGAATATCTTACCAAGATTATTGTCAAAGGTGAAGTAGAACCCCAAACGGTGTTAGACAAGCAGCAAATTTATTTAGCTTTGCCGTCGCACATGATTCAAAAACTACAACTGATCCTGAATTATGCAGCCCGGCTGGCCTGCGGCAGAAACTGCAGGCGTCATATCTCACCTATTCTGGCCTCTTCACTGGCCGCAGCGTAGAAATACATTCTTTTTACACCACTTGGCCTGGTCCATAAAGCAATTCACTCTTCTGATAGCTCGTCTCAAGGTCTTCTCCCTCTCGGGCTTTAAGATCGGCCAACCTTTATCTTCTGAAGACTCCAAAACTCATCGGCAGACGGTGGGCGATGGAGCCTTTTCAATCCCAGCGACAGCTCGATGGATCGCACTTGTCTCCGTCCCTCCGCTCTGAACCTGTTTATTAAAGTTCAAAAGCGCTTTGAAGGCCAGATATACTAAGCACTGGTCTCAAAATACTAGTCAAAATGTATAAGTATTTTTTGCAGTATTTTGCAAACCAACATGTGTACTAATAGGTCGGTTCATAAAATACAGATTGGTAGAGGGTTGCAATTCGACCTACCTCATGAATATTAACGAGGTCGGCCACAAATTGCGATCTACTATGATCCTCTGCCATCACAGTGATGGTGGCCTGCTAGAGCTCAGCAAACCACAGTGTCTGTGATTGCTTTTAAATAAAGAAATCATTATTTTAAAAGTGCAACCTGTCTTCCTCTAAAAAAGAAAAGTTTAACAAAAATTTTTAAGACCAGGACCACACACTGCCTAGTCTTAAAAAATAGTTTTTATCAATTTTCACAAAGGGGAAGGGGTCCTTCCCAATTGTGAATAGTTAATCACTGACTTTCAGTAGTTGGTAAAATGTTAATATTTTGCAACCGGACTTCAGTCGAAAAACTTTAATACATTCCATTTCGATTCATTAATTGGAAGGAATGTCCTAAACACGCTCTTTCCAAATACCGATTCGGTGTGTAGTCGCAAACCCAAATTAATTTCTGGTAATGTGTTATTAACTCGCAGTTTGGGTTTGGTACATAAAAAAGTCATTTTACGGTCGCAGATGGTCTGACTTAGTTCATCTGGCCCCTGGTTATTTCCCCTAATCTAGTGGCTTTTCGTTGTTGCGGTGTCTGTGCATTTTAGAAACTCTTAGACTTTAGTGCCCTGGTACCCTCGCAGGGTGTTAGAGCACTGTATATAAAACCCAACTACAGCGACAAATCCAAAGTATCAGGGTTAAGACTGTTACAGCATCTCTGTTCCTGGAGCAGCCCCAGTGATTTGCATGTCAGGGACCAGAGGGTAATGTTACCCACATCTGGTTACTTAGTCTCTAGTCCATACAACATCCGTTCGCTGAAGCAGGCATGGCTGCATGACCGGCCGCAGAACTTCTCCAGCATTGGATGTCTGTTCTGTGCCGGTCACTTCCTATCTCCTTGTCTGTTTCTTGCTTTCACCAGTGCTTAATTTGAGCCGGTGGTTTCCGGGAGTCAATTGTTAGCGCCGGCGCTTATGACAGTCTGCTACATGGTGGCGCTGTTTGCCTAATATAGAGACAAGCACAACAACAGTGAGTTATTAATTCAATATACCTATATAAATGGCTATTACCTGCCTTCCAAGCCGTTGCTACAGCTTTGGGGTCCTGGAATAGTCTGAATTGTCACACTTGTATGGTTTCACGGTTAGTAGTCATGTTGATTGTGGCTACAGTGGCTTCGTGACGAGGGCCCCAGCACTTATTTTTCCACAAATTAAGCACTGCCTTTCCCTCCTGTGTAGGAAGCCCCAAAGAATGCCAGCGATGATGCCTCCTGGTCTGGTTGGTTGGGAACTATAAATCCAAAGGTGGTGAAGCTCAGGATTGGACCCCAGACCTCCCCTCCTTCCCAGACCCCTGGCCCTCGGATACAAGAGAATGATGCTCATCTCAACTTCAGAATCAGTCTATGGCCACTGCTCAGACAGGCGTGCATCAGGTGCAGGACACCGGCGACTACTTTCCTTGAGGATGGAATCTCACGCTAGGACAAATAGCACAAAAGAAGCACCAGACGCCAACAGAGCCTGGCACCCGCCCTAACATGCCAGGTTATTCCAATATTCCCTTCCCTGGTCACCTTCACCTTGAATAACCTTCAACAGGCCATGAACCTGAGGAGACACCGTGAGTGGAACTGACCCGCCAGGGGTGACATGGTCATCGAGGCTTCAGGTGACCCCTCCTGCTCTGGTGTGGGACCAGGGCATTGGGTCATACTGGTTCTGAATATGAGACACTACCTACGTACCTGCTCGCAGGATGATGATAAGACTGGAGATAAAGGCACCATGCTGCCTAGGTTTGTCGGCCCCAAAATTGTTCCAAATTCTACACAATCGTCAACCAACAGCATCTTAACTCTGCGGTAAGTGAAGAGTGAACGGTGCCATGCTTATTCAGAAGTTGGCCAAGAATGCCTTGGAGACCAGTCATGGACCTACAAGAGAGAGTTCTGGTCATAGGGCCCTTTGACCAGTTCAAGATGGTTAAATGCAGCTGCTGGAATTTGGGTATTGGACATAAGAGAATTTTCCTCTGTGACAAATAGGTCCTTTTGTTGCACTTTCAAACAATTTTAGAAGTTCTTGGAAGAGAAAGGTGACCACATTGTGCAAAGACTTTCCCTGACCCCTCTGACATGCCCTTGGTAAAACCCATAAGTGCACAAGGAGGGAACAGATACAGGCCTTCCGGTACGCTAGGGGCGCACAGCGTGAAATCCGGGGTTCAAGGCCAGATCTGTGGACACGTATGTCTGCAGAACATACAACCAGGGAGGATTCGCAAAAAGACTCAGGGCCCGATTCACAGATTTAACTTAAGACAAAATCCTAAACTTACTACTTTTGGTATTCACAGAATGCATTTACTACTTTTGGTATTCACAGAATGCACTTACTACTTTTGGTATTCACAGAATGGATTTACGACTACTAACTTTACGTCCGCATTCGGGCCGGAAATTCCGGCCCGGAGGCATAGCTTCCGGCCCGGAGGCGGGGATTCCGGCCGGTGGTGGAGATTCAGCCATGGCCGAAATCTCCACCTCTGGGCCGGAAGGTCCGCCTCTGAGCCGGAAGCTCCGCCCGAGCCGGAAGCTCCGCCTCCGGTCCCGAAGCTCCGCCTCTGGGCCGGAATTTCCGGCCCGAGTGCGGACGTAAAGTTAGTAGTCGTAAATCCATTCTGTGAATACCAAAAGTAGTAAGTGCATTCTGTGAATACCAAAAGTAGTAAATGCATTCTGTGAATACCAAAAGTAGTAAGTTTAGGATTTTGTCTTAAGTTAATTCTGTGAATCGGGCCCTAGGGGGCTCATTTGCTATATTGTGACGCATGGCAGCGCAGCGAGCCTTCCTGCGCCGCTGCTTTGCATCGAAATAAAAGGGCAGGAATGCGCCGTACCTATATATATATTTATATATACATTGGGGTCCAGCTATGTTCCAGTGCGGGGCGCTCCCTTTGGAGGAACCATTGCGCTTTATGAGCTTCCTAACAATAATAATAAGATACGGTGCATTCCGGTCCTTCTCCCCTGCACCGGCACACAAACAACAGTTGTACACCAGCGCAGGCACCCTTGCGTTATGTTGCACGGGTGCCTGCGCTGGGAGAACATTGTTTTTGTGCAGGAAGGAACACGTTCCTGCACAAAACAATAATTGGTGCCATTTTCCTCTTTCTATGAGTGCTGCAGGATGTAGCACGCATAGAAAGAGGAAAAAACTAGGAGAAATAAAAGTATTTAGGGGCCTCATTTACAAGCCCATTGCACCGCGGGTGTGTCACTTATTTTGTTCCCCCGGAGTGCAATGGGTTTGCCCATATTTACAATACCACATCAAGTCACCCTGCATGACTTTTCATTATGGGCCCCTTTCTCTCATTACAGTGTGTGAAAGTGACGTTCCATGGGTGTTGCTTCGGGTGTTCCGATGCAACATCCATGGAACCTGACACATTTCAAGATTTACAATATTTTGTAAAGCGGGGAATGCGTCAGAATCCTACGCCTCATCAGGGAAGGCGTAGGAGTGGTGCAACGAGGAAATATATTTGTATTTCTCCTCGTTTTTTCTGAGCTCGCATAGAAAGAAGAAAATGCCGTCATTGATTGTTTTTGTGCAGAAAGGTGTCCCTTCCTGCACAAAAACAATCATCCCCCAAACGCAGGCACCCCTGCAACATGACGCAAGGGTGTCTGCGATGGTGCACGGCTGCGGTTTGTGCACCGGCGCAGGGGAGAAGGACCGGAATGCACCGTATCTCGTAGATACAACGCACTCCTGCCCTTTTATTCTGACACACGGCAGCGCAGCAGGAAGGCTTGCTGCGTTGCCGTGCGTCAAAATATAGCACCCGAGGCCCTAGATTTGCCACAGTCTTGAGTTTAGGGTACCTTTGGGTACATGAGTATTCCCTTCCGCGGGGTCGGATTCAGGCAGAGGGTCAATTTTGCAGGTCTTCTGCATGAGTAGGGAGTGGAGACAGCTTACACTTGAACATAGGACCTGCCCTATAACACAGACATTCCCACATTTTAAGCATAACTGTGAACTGGTCCCAAGGTGTGTGGAATTTACACACGAGTGACTAAAACATGCACACATATATGTCATTTACAGCTGTAAGTCAGATTTACTCCCTTATGAAGCAAGGCTCGAGTTCTTTGGAAGGTGTACACTGCATTCAGCGCTGCACTGCAGAAAGGTAGGCCGCTGTGGAATCGCACATTTTACATTTTTTCCCACTGGAAACAGTGTTCTCTTGAGCAGCAATCCCTCACTGAACCCCAGGAGGGTTGGGGGTGTCTGAACACTGATCATCGACGTTGTGACAAAGATGCACCCAGGGTCAGGCACCAGTTTTACTCACATTCGGATCGTTTTGTTCCTGTTCTTACCTCATAGTTCCTAATGCCCTCAAGGGACTGGAAGGGTGGAGATGACCGGCCTCCACCGGCCGGGAGGGTCTCACCTGCTTTCACTAATGGAGTCTGAGCTCCTAACCCTGAACGCTAAGCGCCAGTGCTGGTCTCACCACGAAGGAAGCCCACGCAAGCTCGCTTTGACTCACCTAGAAGTCCTTGTGCAGAGGCGGAGAGGGCCTCCCCCTTCACCAGGTAGAAGCCCAGGTGGTCCAGCTGCAGGTACGTAGGGTGCCGGTAGTGGTGGAAGAGAACCATCAGCTCGAGGCCGCGTCCAATCCAGATGGTGACGTTGGAGGACGGCGACACCTTGAGTGCCAGGTTGGGCTTCTTCAGGACAGCTGGCTGGTCGGTGGGAAGGACCAGGCGGCCTTCACTCTGGAGGGTCACCTGGTCCAGGGTGATGTTGATCATGTAATTCACCCGTGGACGGTGGACGAGGATGGTGATGATGTTGAAGTACGTGCGCATTCGATCCTCGTGGCCACTCTTGAAGGGAGCCCCGAGGAGGTGGCCATTGACTGTCACACCTGGAGGAGAAACAAGGTGAGCCGTTGAGATCCACTGGAGATTACCACCAAGGTTCTAACAGAGAACAGGCCCACACGCTAGTGCATGGCTAAACCCTGTGAGTTCCATGCAGAAAACGAGCCCACTATGTACGCTGAGGTGTCATGTGAGTTTGCGATGACAGAATCCATTTGGCTCCTGATGGACTCAGTAGAACTGTGACGTAAGTTTAGAATGTTGAGTTTGTGGTTACATGCAGAAGAATAAAGACGTGTTATACTCAGCTCCGTGTGTGGTATATTCATTAGCGTGTACACAGACTAGACTGGACTGGGAAGGATTGTACATACGGCAACTCCCAGTGCTCCATCAGGAGAACGCGCCCACTGTGCACTCCTTTACTAAACACAGTGTATTCCATGCCCCTTGTCTTCCAAGGCTAATTCAACATTCTCCTATCGAGCTAAAGTGACCACCTGGATTCCATCTCGATTGGTGCCCAATCTGTCCATTCAATATCTTGTTACCAACCAAGCCCCGCTCGTCCTCCTCTGCTTCTGCGTTGTGCTCTTCTAAACCCTGTGTTTTCACTCCACATAACCAGAGATGGAGAAGAATGCTCACCTTGAGAGCAGCGTGGTGGCACACGTGACCAGCGGTGCCAGAATGCGTAAATGCGCCACATGCGCCTGATGTTGTTAGAGGGCTGCAAGGTGCCACATGTGCCCAGAGGTGCCATGGTGTGTGAAGGTGTCACATGCGCCTGATGTTGTTAGAGGGCTGCAAGGTGCCACATGTGCCCAGAGGTGCCATGGTGTGTGAAGGTGTCACATGCGCCTGATGTTGTTAGAGGGCTGCAAGGTGCCACATGTGCCCAGAGGTGCCAGGGCGTGTGAAGGTGTCACATGCGCCTGGCGTTGTAAGAGAGCAGCATGGTGCCACACATGTTCAGCGGTGCCAGAGTGTGTGAATTTGCCACACATGCTCAAAGCGCAGAAACCACATGGACCATGTGCAGTTTGGGCGCTGGCGTGGAGGTGCGTCTGTTATCACATACTACATCCAAGACCTTCACAGAGGCTGCTGCCCTGGAGAAGAGTCATGGCTGTGACTGTCACCCACAGAAAGTTCACAGTTTACACCCCCTCAGAGCCGACAACATCCAGCCGGCTGAATACTACCTCCCCACATTAGACTTACATTACTTCACTCCACCCCGGCCACACCCATGTCTGCAAGCTATTCTACCACCGACCTAATGTCCCTCCCTACTACAGACCACTGCCAGGGCCGTTCTCTTCCGGCTCATGTCTGCACTGCAGCATCAGACGCCAGTGGCCCCTGCGGGTCCACACTAGCATGCTGTCGGTGCACAATCCTCCTCATTGGCTGGTCTACACAGGAGCAACCTGTAGCCTCCTGCTGATAGCCTTTCTACATGGGCAATGCCATGTGCCAAGCAATTGACAAGTGCCACATAAGTTACATAATTACGATAAACACCCATTTTTGGGTGCCCTTGGCACATGGCCTTGTACATGACGTTTCTACGCGCCAAGTTCAAACCTCGGTGCAACCGCTGGGCGCCTGGATCGAGATCCCACGACAACAGCGCACCTCACAAAAACAACCATCCCACACAATCCCAGTAGGAACGGTTGAGGATCTGCAATGATGGAGACAGAAGCCCCTCCCCTTTGTCCTGGAGGTGGGTTTTATATGTTCTACCACAATTCACAGTCAACACTCAACTACGGTTCAATCAACCAATCAGCATTTGTGGAGCGCAGCACTGTCAAAACAGAGGGCAGAAAAAAGAGCAGAAAAAGCAAAACAGAGTGTAGAAAAAAAGAGCAGGAAAAGCAAAACAGAGGGCAGAAAAAAAGAGCAGGAAAAGCAAAACAGAGGGCAGAAAAAAAGAGCAGGAAAGCAAAACAGAGGGCAGAAAAAAAGAGCAGGAAAAGCAAAACAGAGAACATAAAAAAGCAGAAAAGCCAAAACAGAGAAGAAGCAAGAAAAACTGAGGACAGAAAACGAGCAGGAAATGCACAACAGAGGGCAGAAAACAGAGAAGAAAAGGCAAAACAGACGGGGAAAAAACAAGCAGAAAAAAAGGCAAAACAGA
Source organism: Triturus cristatus (assembly GCF_964204655.1). Lineage (NCBI taxonomy): Eukaryota > Metazoa > Chordata > Amphibia > Caudata > Salamandridae > Triturus > Triturus cristatus. Next base: position 1,231,829,806 of record NC_140593.1, read on the forward strand.
GGACAGAAAAAAGAGCAGAAAAGGCGAAACAGAGCAAGAAACAAGCAGAGGAGGCACAAACAGAAGGAAGCAGGTAGACGGGCAGCAGAGGGTAGCGGACTGTGGGAAAGCTGGACAGGAGACTGTAGCAGGGGGAGCTGGCAAGAGGACCACGGTTGGTGGCTAGGTGATACTGGTGCAGCTGGATACAGAGGTGGACATGCGGACTCTCCTCTGGGCACGTCTCAAAAGACCCCCCCCTGCCTGGTGAGCCCAACGGGCACCAAGGGTAGCAGCGTCACCGCAAGCACGCGGTGAAACCTACCTAGCCTTGGGTTGCTTGACAAAGCCTGCAGGTCCATCATCCTTTTGATTGCACTTAATTGTGTTAGAGTTTTTAATTTTGGGATTTCATTCACCCTTTTCAGGCGTTTTTGTGGAAGAAGCTTTACTTTTGAACAAAATGGAATATTTGCAGCGAAGTATGGAATGGCAGATTGTGTCTTCCCACAAAGTTCTGAACCAAAATAGAAAACTTAAAAAAAAAAAGTGTAAATAGGATCTTTTCCATCACAAAGCTTTCGAAGAGGTCATTCTGGTCCAACGACAAACACATGTCGAACCACAACAACCCCGTGACGCTGGCTATTAAAGCGTCACCGCAGCCAAATGAATCCCAAACTTGGTCCTCTGCCAGGCCAGTGGAAGGTGACCACACAAGGGACACGGCCCCCCTCGGATTCTTCATTTGTGAGCACCCTGCATTGTAGCTAAGGCCTTCTTACTGTTATATGCAGACAGAACGCCATCTATTTTACTGTAAACATGAAGAAAAACTTAAAATAGGTATTGCCTGAATAATTCTTCATTCCTGGCACCAAAAACTGCCAGGTCAACAGCTGTACAAGTTATATCGGCTGAGTGGTTTCAAAACGAAAATGTTTCCTGCTGAAACTTAGGAGGTGGAGACGCAAACTTGTGTGTCGATGAGTACTGATCGCATTAAACTCCATTACAGCGGCAGCCGACACAAACCCAAAGTGGTGGGGCGGGTGGAGGGGGTGCAGGCAGGGGACGCGTGGGGGAGCGCGGGAGGGGTATCGCAGGTAGGCAATAATAAAAAAAATAAGACTTACCTGAAGCTGACGTCTGCGTCACGCCTCGGTGCTCTTCTTCCTGGTCCTAGCAGACACAGGTACAGCGTCATAGACTCCCTGTGCAATCCTCACGCTGCTCTCATGCTATTACCAATGGCATGAGAGCAGTGCGGGGATTGGTCTGAGCGGGCTGGTTTAATGCTCACTTAGGCACAGGGAGTCTCTGCTGTTTCTCCCACCCGGCTGTGCAATAGAGCTAGGTTGGAGAAACCTAACAGTGCGTGTCTCTTTGGTCGGCCTAAGATGGCCGGCCAAACAGACATGCACACTTAGAAGTGCACATACCACTCCATTCCTCCTCCCTCCCATAGCACGGTCCAGCCCCTCCCTACACACGCTGGCTCAGCCAGCAGCTGAAAAATAAAAAGATAATAAAATATCGATTTATTTTTCAGCTGCTGGCTCAGAGCCAGTGGGGCGAAACTCCTCCGACATTGCGGAGGAACCACCGCTGCTCCATTAAGCATTCAAGAATAAGTCTACATCTATTGTCTAAATAAGTGTTGAAATATGCCCGTTTCAGCTCAATTTTTTCACGAAATCCAAAATAAGTATGGAAAATACAAACATAAGCGTAAAAAAATAAATACATTAAACAGGGAGTCCTAACTATAAAACAGCTCTTGACATATATCAGAAAGGTCTAATGTTTAAGATGTTTTTATGATCCGAATATGCTGCGCGGGAACTAGAACTCCTAATGGCGGAGAGTTCATTCCACCATCTTACCTCCAGCTAATGGCGGAGAGTTCATTCCACCATCTTACCTCCAGCAATTGCCGGATAGTTCATTCGACCATCTTACCTCCAGCTAATTGTGGATGGTTCATTTGACCATCTTACCTCCAGCTAATGGTGGATAGTTCATTCGACCATCTTACCTCCAGCTAATGCCGGATAGTTCATGCAACCATCTTACCTCTAGCTAATGCCAGATAGTTCATTCGACCATCTTACTTCCAGCTATTGCCGGATAGTTCATTCGACCATCTTACTTCCAGCTAATGGTGGATAGTTCATTGAACCATCTTACCTCCAGCTAATGGCGGATAGTTCATTCAACCATCTTACCTCCAGCTATTGCCGGATAGTTCATTCGACCATCTTACCTCCAGCTAATGGCAGATAGTTCATTCGACCTTCTTACCTCCAGCTAATGGCGGATAGTTGAGTCGACCATCTTACCTCCAGGTAATGGTGGATAGTTCATTCGACCATCTTACCTCCAGCTAATGACGGATAGTTCCTTCGACCATCTTACCTCCAGCTAATGGTGGATAGTTCATTTGACAATCTTACCTCCAGCTAATGACGGATAGTTCCTTCGACCATCTTACCTCCAGCTTATGGTGGATAGTTCATTCGACCATCTTACCTCCAGCTAATGACGGATAGTTCCTTCGACCATCTTACCTCCAGCTAATGGTGGATAGTCCATTCGACCATCTTACCTCCAGCTAATGCCGGATAGTTCATTCGACCATCTTACCTCCAGCTAATGGTGGATAGTTCATTCGACCATCTTATCTCCAGCTAATGGCGGAGAGTTCATTCGACCATCTTACCTCCAGCTATTGCCAGATAGTTCATTCAACCATCTAACCTCCAGCTAATGGTGGATAGTTCATTCGACCATCTTACCTCCAGCTATTGTCAGAAAGTTCATTCGACCATCTTACCTCCAGCTAATGGCGGATAGTTCATTCGACCATCTTACCTCCAGCTAATGGCGGATAGTTCATTCGACCATCTTACCTCCAGGTAATGGCAGATAGTTCATTCGACCATCTTACCTCCACCTAAGGCCAGATAGTTCATTCAACCATCTTACCTCCAGCTAATGGTGGCTAGTTCATTCGACCATCTTACCTCCAGCTATTGCCGGATAGTTCATTCGACCATCTTACCGCCAGCTAATGGCAGATAGTTCATTCGACCTTCTTACCTCCAGCTAATGGCGGATAGTTGATTCGACCATCTTACCTCCAGGTAATGGTGGATAGTTAATTCGACCATCTTACCTCCAGCTAATGACGGATAGTTCCTTCGACCATCTTACCTCCAGCTAATGGTGGATAGTTCATTCGACCATCTTACCTCCAGCTAATGACGGATAGTTCCTTCGACCATCTTACCTCCAGCTAATGGTGGATAGTCCATTCGACCATCTTACCTCCAGCTAATGCCGGATAATTCATTCAACCATCTTACTTCCAGCTATTGCCAGATAGTTCATTCGGCCATCTTACCTCCAGCTAATGGCAGAGAGTTCATTCGACCATCTTACCTCCAGCTATTGCCAGATAGTTCATTCAACCATCTTACCTCCAGCTAATGGTGGATAGTTCATTCGACCATCTTACCTCCAGCTATTGCCGGAAAGTTCATTCGACCATCTTACCTCCAGCTAATGGCGGATAGTTCATTCGACCATCTTACCTCCAGCTAATGGTGGATAGTTCATTCGACCATCTTACCTCCAGCTAATGGTGGATAGTTCATTCGACCATCTTACTTCCAGCTAACTCTATTTTTTGTTGAAAGCAAATCAAGTTGACCAAGTGGCTACTTTGCAGTCACAATGGTTGTCAGGAGTCTTGCGCTACCGGCTGTAGTGTTAGATGTAGTCGTCCATGCTCGCATGTTGCTTTGCAGCATGATTTTATTGGGGAGGTTGTGAGCATGTAGAGGGAAGAAACGAGTGCAAACACAACACTATATACAAGACGTCATAACGTCAGAAGGCACCGCAACATTATAACTCTGGTAGCGAACACTGGTAACCGGGGCAGGGCGTGTGCACCATGCTCTCAGCCTAGTCCCCTTTCTCCCTGTAGACACAATTCACCTTGTAGGGTATGTAGACAGGTGCTGTACCTGCGATAGGGTCCGACAGAAGCCTAAGGACGTCCTCGGGGCGCCCGTCCACCGTGAAGCACAGCTTGTCCTCTGAAGAGGGCAGACTCACCACAAAGTGAGGGTCACCGTCAGCTGAAAGAAACAAGAGAACGAGGGTCACTCTGACAAATCTAGCTGATGCAAGCGTAAAGAAACTATGTGCACTCGGTGCCTTACCTGAGGATGTAAAGGTCTGCGCTCCAGCAGATCCGATGATGTAATCTGGAACACAAGTGGGGAAGCATGGTGACTTCTCTGGCCAAAGACATCAGCCTATAAGCAACTGCTCCACCACCCCAAACATACATCTGCTTCCACCACCCCAGACATGCTTCTGCTTCCACCAAACCCAAACATACATCTGCTTCCACCACTCCAATCATACATCCGCTTCCACCACCCCAACATGCATCCGCTTCACTACCCCAAACATACATCCGCTTCCACCACCCCAAACATGCATCCCCTTCCACCACCCCAAACATACATCTACTTCACCACCCCAAACATACATCTGCTCCACCACCCCAAACATACATCTACTCCACCACCCCAAACATACATTTGCTTCCACCACCCCAAACATGCAGCCGCTTTATGTTATGTTATGTTATGTTATTTATATTTTTATAGCGCACAGCTGCCCCATCAAAGGGGCGTCCTGGCGCTGTGACAGATGCTACAACATAACACACAATAAAAGAAAAGGAAATTAACCAGACACGGGAAACAGTAAAGTTTTAATCGCCTGCCTGAAGGCGAGCAGGTCTTCAAGAGCTCGGATGTGTACCGGGAGCGAGTTCCACAAACCTGCCGCGAACACCCTAAAGGAGCGGCCACCCATTCTACTCAATTTAAAGCGCGGACAGACCGCCAGGTGAAGCCTCTCCGATCTCAAGGATCTCAAAGGAACATAGGGCGTGAGTAGGTTAGCAAGTGCCGGGGGCGAAGAAGATTTCAAAATTTTAAAGGTCAGGCATAGCGCTTTGAACTGAATTCGCTGTCTGACCGGGAGCCAATGTAAGGCCGCGATGGTACCAGCCACTGAGCAATGTCTAGGGAGGCCCACAATGGCCCGAGCCGCGGCATTTTGCACCCTTTGGAGCCTAGAGGCCTCCTCTTGATTCACCCCTAACAGCAGTGAACTGCCGTAGTCCAGCCGAGATAGTATAGAGGCCTGGACCACAAGCTGTCTGGTGGGGGGATCAAAATACTTTAAGACCGGCCTTATTCCCCGCAGAATGCCATAGCACGTGGCAGCCACCTTCTTAGTGTGGTCCTTGAAGGTGAGCGCAGAGTCCAACCAGATGCCTAAATTTCTCACTCCAGAAGCTGGAATGGGAGTGACCCCCAACTCTGATGGCCACCACTGGTTACCCCATAGCTCAGCATGCTTCCCTAATACCAACACCTCTGTTTTGGTGGCATTTAACTGAAGGCAGTTGGTGCGAAGCCAGCTTGCTACTGCCAACAAACCCGCTCGAAATTTGGGGGCCTCCACCTCAGGGTCTCCACTAAGTGTCACCGCTAGCTGTGTGTCGTCCGCATATGAGGCCATCGTAAGACCCCACTGTTTAACGACACCAGCCAACGGTTTCACATAGAGGTTGAACATAGTAGGGCTCAACGAGGATCCCTGTGGTACCCCCAGCTCCAGGGGATAAGTGGCAGATTGGCCAGGTGGTATGGCCACTTTAAAAGAACGATCTGATAGAAAAGACCGAAACCACTGGAGAGCGAGATCAGTCACTCCCGCCTCCTGTAAGCGTTGGATCAGTATATGGTGGGACACAGTATCGAAGGCAGCGCTTAGATCTAATAGTAAAAGCGCTGCAGTGCGACCTGAATCCAGAACCTGGCGTAGATGTTCCGTGATGTAAAGTAATGCCGTCTCGGTACTGTGTCCCGACCGGAAGCCGTTCTGACTGGAATCCAATATCTGGTTGCGAGCCAGATGCTCAGACAGAACAGAGTTGACATGGGCTTCTGTTACTTTGGCAATCCAAGGCAGCAGGGATATGGGTCGATAATTCTCTGGCAGCCGGGGGTCAGAGTTGGCTTTTTTTAGTATAGGAGTAACCACTGCCTGTTTCCAAGCCGTGGGTACCATTCCGCTGGACAATGACATATTGATAAGATTCAATATGGGGTCACGGCAGAGTGGGGAAAGTGTGTTAATTAAGGCTGGCTTTAACGGGTCCGAGGGAGAACCTGACTTGACCCTGAGGCTAAGCCTATCAAAGGTCTCAGTAGTCAGTTCAGGTAGCATTGCAAGAGTCTCATATCCCAACGTATCGGGGACAGTAACCTCTCGGTTCTGGTGGAGTGTGTCAAAGCTTTGGTAGATTGTTTCCACTTTCTCCACAAAAAAGGAGGCCAGCTTATCACAGTGGGAATCTGTGCAAATCACCTCTGAGGTGGATCTGTTTTTCATAAGATCCTTCAGTATCTTAAAAATCAGTTTTGAAGGGTTAGGGCTGGTGGCAAATTCTTGAGCGTAAAATGCGGCTCGTGTTCTGCAAATAGCTCTATGATAGAGCTTCAGCTCAGTAAAATACCGAGTTTTCAGAGCAGGGCTGTAGGATCTTCTCCATTCCCTCTCTGTTTTTCGGCAGGCTTTTTTTAGTTCTGCGAGTGAGTCATTATACCAAGGACTAGGTGTTTTTGTCCGGCCTTTCAACCACCGTAAAGGTATGAGAGAGTCCAAGGCATCGGTGATCCAGGCGCAGAACTGTTGGTAACCTTGTTCCACATTAAAAAAGATGCTCAGAGGTTTCTGTTCCAGTATGCTATAAAACTCCTCAAGCCTAAGCTTATGCCAAGGCCTTTTTAGAATAGGTCTGTCAACAGCTTTAAAAGGCTTATCGTGAACCGGACAAAAGGCTTCTATAAGCAGATGATCAGTCCACCCCATCAGCTTCGGATCTGACAACCTTACCCCCTCAAGTGTGGAAAAAAAGGGGTCCAAAATATGGCCCCCTGAGTGGGTTGGAAGGGTGACGAGCTGAGTGAGTTGAAGAGCTTCGAGGTTCGCCAGCAGAGTGCTCACCGTAGTGGATGACCCATTATCAAAATGGATGTTAAGGTCCCCCACGATGTTGAAATTGGCACAATCAAGTGCTATAGGACCGATCATATCGGCCAGTGCGGACCTGAAGACAGAATCATTGCCCGGAGGACGATAAATAAGCATACCACTGAAAGTGAATTGGCGGGAAAAAGCAACTTTAAAAATAGCACTTTCACATGCAGGTAGCCCCGACGGTTTCCAATCAGCTGGAAAACAGGATTTGACTGCCATGGCAATACCACCTCCTCTTGTGGTTCTATTGGAAGTGAAGACGGTATAGTTCTGAGGGAATGCAAGATTCAATATGGCAGAATCCGAATCCTGCAGCCAGGTTTCTGTCATTAGAAAGACATCGGGGTCCTCTTTCTCTAGCAGATCATAAATGGACAGGTGATGTTTTACCAGCGACCTAATGTTTAAGCACCAAATACGAAGATCTCGAGATGCAACACACGGTCGCGTGACAGGAATAGCATCTTCCAGGGAACGGATTTTAGTAGGGCTCTTAAGAGACCAGCCTTTGCAGGCACAGCTATAAGGGCCGACTAGAGGGTCCACAGGCTTGCAGGCACTTCCTCTGGACAATCGCCTTATGGACAGCAGCTCGGACCGTGTGTAAAACACCATACCTACCGGAATCGGCGATACAACACCACGACGAGAAACCGAGCCTGCCCAGCCTTGCGCTGCCTCGACGCGGACGAGCGCAGACGGGCAGGACTCTGGCACGACTCCGGCTAAGCGACGGCGTCCACACCTGCGCGTCCACCCCAAACGTACATCTGCTCCACCACCCCAAACATACATCCGCTCCACCACCCCAAACATGCAGCCGCTTTACCTCCCCAAACATGCAGCTGCTTCACCACCCCAAACATACATCCGCTCCACCACCCCAAACATACATCCGCTCCACCACCCGAATCATGGATCCGCTTCACCACCCCAAACATACATCTGCTCCACCGCCCCAAACACATCTGCTCCACCACCGCAAACATACATCTACTCCACCACCCCAAACATAAATTTGCTTCCACCACCCCAAACATGCAGCCGCTTCACCACCCCAAACATACATCTGCTCCACCACCCCAAACATACATCCGCTCCACCACCCCAAACATACATTTGCTTCCACCACCCCAAACATGCAGCCGCATTCCCACCCCAAACGTACATCTGCTCCACCACCCCAAGCATACATCTGCTCCACCACCCCAAACATGCAGCCGCTTTACCTCCTCAAACATGCAGCCGCTTCACCACCCCAAACATACATCCGCTCCACCACCCCAAACATACATCCGCTCCATCACCCGAATCATGGATCCGCTTCACCACCCCAAACATACATCTGCTCCACCGCCCCAAACACATCCGCTCCACCACCGCAAACATACATCTACTCCACCACCCCAAACATAAATTTGCTTCCACCACCCCAAACATGCAGCCGCTTCACCACCCCAAACATACATCTGCTCCACCACCCCAAACATACATCCGCTCCACCACCGCAAACATACATCTGCTCCACCACTCCAAACATACATCTACTCCACCACTCCAAACATACATCTGCTCCACCACCCCAAACATACATCTACTCCACCACCCCAAACATACATTTGCTTCCACCACCCCAACCATACAGCTGATTCACCACCCTAAACATACCTCTACTTCACCACCCCAAAAATGCATCTGCTCCACCACCCAAAACATGCATCTGCTTCACCACCCCAAACATACATCCGCTCCACCGCCCCAAACATACATCTACTCCACCACCCCAAACATACATTTGCTTCCACCACCCCAAACATGCAGCCACTTCACCACCCCAAACATACATCTGCTCCCCCACCCCAAACATACATCCGCTCCTCCACCCCAAACATGCATCCGCTTCACCACCCCAAACATACATCCGCTTCACCACCCAAAACATACATCCGCTCCACCACCCCAAACATACATCTGCTCCACCACCCCAAACATACATACGCTCCACCACCCCAAACATACATCTGCTCCACCACCCCAAACATGCATCCGCTTCACCACCCCAAACATACATCTGCTTCACCACCCAAAACATACATCCGCTCCACCACCCCAAACATGCAGCTGCTTCCCCACCTCAAACATACATCTGCTGCACCACCCCAAACATACATCTACTCCACCACCCCAAACATACATACTCTCCACCACCCCAAACATACATCTGCTCCACCACCCCAAACATGCATCCGCTTCACCACCCCAAACATACATCTGCTTCACCACCCAAAACATACATACGGCCCACCACCCCAAACATACATCTGCTTCACCACCCCAAACATACATCTGCTCTACCACCCCAAACATACATACGCTCCGCCACCCCAAACATACATACGCTCCACCACCCCAAACATACATCTGCTCCACCACCCCAAACATGCATCCGCTTCACCACCCCAAACATGCATCCGCTTCACTACCCCAAACATACATCTACTTCACCACCCAAAACATACATCCGCTCCACCACCCCAAACATGCATCCGCTTCCCCACCTCAAACATACATCCACTTCTCCACCCCAAACATGCATTCACTTCACCACCCCAAACATACATCCGCTTCACCACCCCAAACATGCATCGACTTCACCACCCCAAACATACATCTGGTTCACCACCCAAAACATAACATATATGTCTCCTCTTTGGCACCACTTGTGGAATTATGTGGGTTCACTCTGACCTCCTACGCTGATGATACCCAAATAGTGGTCAACCTGCTCCCAGGAAACTCCGTGCATACACCGCCAAAACTACAAGACTGTATGTCCGCGGTGGGAGGCTGGATGGCAAAAAAACTGCCTAAAGCTTAACTCCAATAAAACGGAGGTGATTCTTTTTGGCAATAACCCCAACTTATGGTCTCCAGGCTGCTGGTCGACAGATCTTGGCCAACTCCCCACTCCGGTAGGGAAAGTAAAAAATCTTGGAGTATGGTTGGATGACAAACTGAGTGGCAGGGATCAAGTTAATAAAGTTGTTTCCACCACTACCTATATCCTCAAATCTTGCAAAAAAATGATGCCACTACTCCCAAAGGCAGCACAGCAAACGGTTATCACTGCTCTCATTCTGCCAAGATTGGACTATTGCAATAGACTATATTTGAGGATACATGAAGGATCCCTAAATAAATGACAGATTCTGCAGAATGCGGCCGCCAGACTGCTCACAGGCACGCCTAGGACTGGCTCCATTTCTACCCAAATCAAGGCCCTTCACTGGCTGCCAGTGAGGCAACGCATTCAATTTAAAGCTCTGACACTGGTCTTCAGGGCCCTTCATGGAATAGGACCTAAATTCTTAATACAACAACTCCATTGGTATTCTCCTACCAGAACCCTACGATCCTCGGACGCCAAATTGGCTATAGTTCCCAGGGTAAAGAAGGCCAATTGGGGTGGTAGAGGCTTTGTGGCCAATGCAGCCAAAGCCAGGAACGCTCTTCCTCTATCTCTGAGAAGTACGACAGGTCTCCTCCCATTCCGAAAGTCATTAAAAACATTTCTCTTCAAGCATTGATCTTTCATACTCTTCATCTTTTACTCACCCGACTCCCCGCAGGTCTTCTCTAAGCGCCAGGACACCTTTTTGGTAACAGTTGCGCTTTAGAAATGCCCATAACATAACATAACCCAGATCTGTGACTGGGGCTGAGTGTCTGAAAAGTTTCAGCGTTCCGCCCATCATCTCCTTGTTTTTGCTTCCTCAGATGCACAGTCTCTTCTTCAGAAACTGAAACAGCCCTATCGCTGGCTTTAGACGAAATCAGGGCCAGTGTTTATTGGGAGGGCACATCAGCAGTGATTCACTCTTGCCCTGTCTGCCATGTTCGCTACCAGAGAGCAGGCTATAGAAGGCGGAAGCAGGTGCGTTGTTACCGCCTGGTTGCATCCCTCGTCGAAGGATGCTGGAAGTCTGTACCTCTGCCTCCTTTCCCCTCTCAGAGTCCTGCAGGGCTCCTCTCTCTCACCAGTGCTGTTCATCACACGTGCCAGACCTCTGGCCCACATCACGTGCATGTTCCAAGGTGACCTCCACGGACACGGATGATTGCCCATCTGGACCTCGGTCTCGGCCTCCGCCCCAGCCCCGCAAGGCTGCCTGCCGGGAACCCAACAGTGCACCTTTGTGATCTTTCTTAAACCAGACCCCAGAGTTGCTGTTGGCCGAGTGTCAGGACATTCCTGGCTTCAGAGCAGATGGCCCCTGGCTCTCGGAGACCCCCCTGTTCCTGAGGACACAGTTAAACCCGTGGGAGCTCTTCCCGCCAAAGTCCCTTCCGTAAAGAACAAGCCCCCCCCCCCCTCCGCCAGCTCTGCACAGCGCCCTCACTGCCTTGTTTACCGGTGGGGCTGTGGGACATGCGCCCCCTCTTACATGGACCACTGCACCAGACTCAACCCAGGCCTCCTGCACACACGAGGACACACGGTATGAAATGTGGTGGTGCACGAGGCCGTCCGTTTCAGAGAGTGAGGGCACGTGTCACACACATGAAGGACCCACCCATGACTCCGAGTCCGGCAAAGGCCGGAGTGAAAAGACTCTGCCGACTGCACAGGGAGTAGTATTGGGAGAGGTAACTGTGCCTGGAAGAACATCTTTATGAACAGGAGCGCTAGATCCCTGCGCACCGGCTACTGCTGGTGATTGCACGTTCCACCAGAAATGTACATTCCACCCGTAATGCACATGCTACCAATGACGCACCTTCCACTAGTAATGCACGTTCCACCAGTAACGCACGTTCCACTAGTAATGCACATTACACCAGTAACGCACGTTCCACTAGTAAAGCACATTCCACCAGTAAAGCACATTCCACCAGTAACGCATATTCCACCAGAAACGCACATTCCACCAGTAACGCACATTCCACCAGTAACGCACATTCCGCCAGTATTCCCCAGTAACGCACGTTCCACTAGTAATACACGTTCCACGAGTAATGCATGTTCCACCAGTATTGCACATTCCACCAGTAACGCGCGTTCCACTAGTAATGCATGTTCTACCAATAACGCACATTCCACCAGTATACCCCAGGAACGCACGTTCCACTAGTAATGCACGTTCCACCATTAACGCACGTGCTACCAGTAATGCACATTCCAACAGTAATGCACATTCCACCAGTATACCCCAGTAACGCACGTTCCACTAGTAATGCACATTCCACCAGTAATGCACATTCCACCGGTAACGCACATTACACTAGTAATGCACATGCTACCAGTAATGCACGTTCCACTAGTAATGCACGTTCCCGCAGTAATGCACATGCTACCAGTAACGCACGTTCCACTAGTAATGCACGTTCCACCAATAAAGCACGTTCCACCAGTAATGCACATTCCACCAGTAACGCACGTTCCACTAGTAATGCACGTTCCACCAGTAACACACATTCCACCAGTAAAGCACGTTCCACCATTAACGCACACTCCACCAGTAAAGCACATTCCACCAGTAACGCATATTCCACCAGAAACGCACGTTCCACCAGTAATGCACGTTCCACCAGTAATGCACATTCCACCAGTAACGCACATTCCGCCAGTATACCCCAGTAACGCACGTTCCACTAGTAATACACGTTCCACCAGTAATGCATGTTCCACCAGTATTGCACATTCCACCAGTAACGCACGTTCCACTAGTAATGCATGTTCTACCAATAACGCACATTCCACCAGTATACCCCAGTAACGCACGTTCCACTAGTAATGCACGTTCCACCATTAACGCACATTCTACCGGTAACGCACATTCCACGAGTAATGCACATGCTACCAGTAACGCACGTTCCACTAGTAATGCACGTTCCACCAGTAATGCACATGCTACCAGTAATGCACGTTCCACTAATAATGCACGTTCCACCAATAAAGCACGTTCCACCAGTAATGCACATTCCACCAGTAACGCACGTTCCACTAGTAATACAGGTTCTACCAATAACGCACATTCCACCAGTATACCCCAGTAACGCATGTTCCACTAGTAATACACGTTCCACCAGTAACGCACGTTCCACCAGTAATGCACATTCCACCACTAACGCACGTTCCACTAGTAATGCACGTTCCACCAGTAATGCACATTCTACCGGTAACGCACATTCCACGAGTAATGCACATGCTACCAGTAACGCACGTTCCACTAGTAATGCACGTTCCACCAGTAATGCACATGCTACCAGTAACGCACGTTCCACTAGGAATGCACGTTCCACCAATAAAGCACGTTCCACCAGTAATGCACATTCCACCAGTAACGCACGTTCCACTAGTAATACAGGTTCTACCAATAACGCACATTCCACCAGTATACCCCAGTAACGCATGTTCCACTAGTAATGCACGTTCCACCAGTAACGCACGTTCCACCAGTAATGCACATTCCACCACTAACGCACATTCTACTAGTAATGCACGTTTCACCCGTAATGCACATTCCACCAGTAACGCATGTTCCACTAGTAATGCACATGCTACCAGTAAAGCACGTTCTACTAGTAATGCACGTTCCACCAGTAATGCACGTTCCACCAGTAACACACATTCCACCAGTAACACACATTCCACCAGTAACGCACATTCCGCCAGTATACTCCAGTAACGCACATTCCACAAGTAACGCACGTTCCACCAGTTACACACGTTCCACTAGTAATGCACGTTCCACCAGTAACGCACGTTCCACTAGTAATGCACGTTCCAACAGTAAGGCACATGCTACCAGTATATCTCAGTAACGCACATTCCAGCAGTAATGCACATTCCACCAGTAACACATGTTCCACTGGTAATGCACGTTCTTCTAATATCGCACATTCCACCAGCATTCCCCAGTAACGCACGTTCCACCAGTAACGTATGTTCCACCAGTAATGCACATTCTACCAATAACGCACATTCCACCAGTATACCCCAGTAACGCACGGTCCACTAGTAATGCACATTCCACCAGTAACGCAGGTTCCACCGGTAATGCACATTACACCAGTAACGAATGTTCCACCAGTAATGCACGTTCCACTAGTAATGCACGTTCCACCAGTAATGCACATGCTACCAGTAACGCACGTTCCACTAGTAATGCACGTTCCACCAATAAAGCACGTTCCACCAGTAATGCACATTCCACCAGTAACGCACGTTCCACTATTAATGCACGTTCCACCAGTAACACACATTCCACCAGTAAAGCACGTTCCACCATTAACGCACATTCCACCAGTAAAGCACATTCCACCAGTAACGCATATTCCACCAGAAACGCACGTTCCACCAGTAATGCACGTTCCACCAGTAACGCACATTCCACCAGTAACGCACATTCCGCCAGTATACCCCAGTAACGCACGTTCCACTAGTAATACACGTTCCACCAGTAATGCATGTTCCACCAGTATTGCACATTCCACCAGTAACGCACGTTCCACTAGTAATGCATGTTCTTCCAATAACGCACATTCCACCAGTATACCCCAGTAACGCACGTTCCACTAGTAATGCACGTTCCACCATTAACGCACATGCTACTAGTAATGCACATTCCACCAGAAATGCACATTCCACCAGTATACCCCAGTAACGCACGTTCCACTAGTGATGCACGTTCCACCAGTAATGCACATTCCACCGGTAACGCACATTCCACGAGTAATGCACATGCTACCAGTAACGCACGTTCCACTAGTAATGCACGTTCCACCAATAAAGCACGTTCCACCAGTAATGCACATTCCACCAGTAACGCACGTTCCACTAGTAATACAGGTTCTACCAATAACACACATTCCACTAGTATACCCCAGTAACGCACGTTCCACTAGTAATGCACGTTCCACCAGTAATGCACATTCCACCACTAACGCACATTCCACCAGTATAACCCAGTAACGCACATTCTACTAGTAATGCACGTTGCACCCGTAATGCACATTCCACCAGTAACGCACGTTCAACTAGTAATGCACATGCTACCAGTAAAGCACGTTCTACTAGTAATGCACGTTCCACCAGTAATGCACGTTCCACCATAACGCACATTCCACCAGTAACGCACATTCCACCAGTAACGCACATTCCGCCAGTATACTCCAGTAACGCACATTCCACAATTAACGCACGTTCCACCAGTTACACACGTTCCACTAGTAATGCACGTTCCACCAGTCACGCACGTTCCATTAGTAATGCACGTTCCAACAGTAAGGCACATGCTACCAGTAACGCACGTTCCACTATTGATACACGTTCCACCAGTAACGCATGTTCCACCAGTATTGCACATTCCACCAGTAACGCACGTTCCACTAGTAATGCATGTTCTACCAATAACGCACATTCCACCAGTATACCCCAGTAACGCACGTTCCACTAGTAATGCATGTTCCACCAGTAACGCACGTGCTACAAGTAATGCACATTCCACCAGTAATGCACATTCCCCCAGTATACCGCAGTAATGCATGTTTCACTAGTAATGCACATGCTACCAGTAACGCATATTCCACTAGTAATGCACGTTCCACCAGTAATGCACATGCTACCAGTAACACACGTTCCACTAGTAATGCACGTTCCACCAATAAAGCACGTTCCACCAGTAATGCACATTCCACCAGTAACGCACATTCCACTAGTAATACAGGTTCTACCAATAACACACATTCCACCAGTATACCCCAGTCACGCACATTCCACAATTAACGCACGTTCCACCAGTATACCCCAGTAACGCACATTCTACTAGTAATGCACGTTCCACCAGTAACGCACGTTCCACCCGTAATGCACAATCCACCAATAATGCACATTCCACCAGTATACCCCAGTAACGCACATTCTACTAGTAATGCACGTTCCACCAGTAACGCACGTTCCACCCGTAATGCACAATCCACCAATAACGCACGTTCCACTAGTAATGCACATGCTACCAGTAATGCACGTTCTACTAGTAATGCGCATTCCACTAGTAATGCACATTCCACCAGTAACGCATGTTCCACTACTAAAGCACGTTCTACCAATAACGCACATTCCACCAGTATACCCCAGTAACGCACGTTCCACCAGTAATGCACATTCCACCAGTAACTCACGTTCCACTAGTAATGCATGTTCCACCAGTAACGCACATTCCACCAGTAACGCACATTCCACCAGTAACGCACATTCCGCCAGTATACTCCAGTAGCGCACATTCCACAAGTAACGCACGTTCCACCAGTTACACACGTTCCACTAGTAACGCACGTTCCAACAGTAAGGCACATGCTACCAGTAACGCACGTTCCACTATTTATACACGTTCCACCAGTAACGCATGTTCCACCAGTATTGCACATTCCACCAGTAATGCACATTCCACTAGTAATGCATGTTCTACCAATAACGCACATTCCACCAGTATACCCCAGTAACGCACGTTCCACTAGTAATGCATGTTCCAGTAGTAATACACGTTTCACCAGTAATGCACGTTCCTCCAGTAACGCACTTTCCACTAGTAATTCACGTTCCACTAGTAACACATGTTCCACCAGTAATGCAGATTCCACCAGTGATGCACATTCCAACAGTAATGCACGTTGCACCAGTATACCCCAGTAACGCACGTTCCACTGGTAATGCATGTTCCACCAGTAACGCACGTGCTACAAGTAATGCACATTCCACCAGTAATGCACATTCCACCAGTATACCGCAGTAACGCATGTTTCACTAGTAATGCACATGCTACCAGTAACGCATATTCCACTAGTAATGCACGTTCCACCAGTAATGCACATGCTACCAGTAACACACGTTCCACTAGTAATGCACGTTCCACCAATAAAGCACGTTCCACCAGTAATGCACATTCCACCAGTAACGCACATTCCACTAGTAATACAGGTTCTACCAATAACACACATTCCACCAGTATACCCCAGTCACGCACGTTCCACTAGTAATGCATGTTCCACCAGTAACGCACGTTCCACCAGTAATGCACATTACACCAGTAACGCACGTTCCACCAGTATACCCCAGTAA
Organism: Triturus cristatus; assembly: GCF_964204655.1. NCBI lineage: Eukaryota > Metazoa > Chordata > Amphibia > Caudata > Salamandridae > Triturus > Triturus cristatus. Next base: position 1,231,847,042 of record NC_140593.1, read on the forward strand.
CGCACATTCTACTAGTAATGCACGTTCCACCAGTAACGCACGTTCCACCCGTAATGCACAATCCACCAATAACGCACATTCCACCAGTATACCCCAGTAACGCACATTCTACTAGTAATGCACGTTCCACCAGTAACGCACGTTCCACCCGTAATGCACAATCCACCAATAACGCACGTTCCACTAGTAATGCACATGCTACCAGTAATGCACGTTCTACTAGTAATGCACGTTCCACTAGTAATGCACATTCCACCAGTAACGCATGTTCCACTACTAAAGCACGTTCTACCAATAACGCACATTCCACCAGTATACCCCAGTAACGCACGTTCCACCAGTAATGCACATTCCACCAGTAACTCACGTTCCACTAGTAATGCATGTTCCACCAGTAACGCACATTCCACCAGTAACGCACATTCCACCAGTAACGCACATTCCGCCAGTATACTCCAGTAACGCACATTCCACAAGTAACGCACGTTCCACCAGTTACACACGTTCCACTAGTAATGCACGTTCCACCAGTAACGCATGTTCCACTAGTAACGCACGTTCCAACAGTAAGGCACATGCTACCAGTAACGCACGTTCCACTATTTATACACGTTCCACCAGTAACGCATTTTCCACCAGTATTGCACATTCCACCAGTAATGCACATTCCACTAGTAATGCATGTTCTACCAATAACGCACATTCCACCAGTATACCCCAGTAACGCACGTTCCACTAGTAATGCATGTTCCAGTAGTAATACACGTTTCACCAGTAATGCACGTTCCTCCAGTAACGCACTTTCCACTAGTAATTCACGTTCCACTAGTAACACATGTTCCACCAGTAATGCAGATTCCACCAGTGATGCACATTCCAACAGTAATGCACGTTGCACCAGTAACGCACTTTCCACCAGTAATGCACTTTCCACCAGTAACGCTTGTTCCATCAGTAATGCATGTTCCACCAGTAATGCACACTCCATCAGTAATGCACATTCCACCAGCAACGAATGTTCCACCAGAAATGTACATTCCACCCGTAATGCACATGCTACCAGTAATGCATATTCTACTAGTAATGCAAATGCTACCAGTAACGCATGTTCCAGTAGTAATACACGTTTCACCAGTAATGCACGTTCCACCAGTAACGCACTTTCCACTAGTAATTCACGTTCCACTAGTAACGCACCTTCCACGAGTAACGCACTTTCCACCAGTAATGCACTTTCCACCAGTAACGCTTGTTCCATCAGTAATGCATGTTCCACCAGTAATGCACATTCCACCAGTAATGCACGTTCCACTAGTAATGCATGTTCTACCAATTACGCATATTCCACCAGTATACCCCAGTAACGCACGTTCCACTAGTAATGCACGTTCCACCAGTAACACATGTTCCACTAGTAATGCACGTTCTACCAATAATGCACATTCCACCAGTATACCCCAGTAATGCACGTTCCAGCAGTAATGCACATTCCACCAGTAACGCATGTTCCACTAGTAATGCACGTTTTTCTAATAATGCACATTAAACCAGCATACCCCTGTAACGCATGTTCCACCAGTAATGCACATTCTACCACTAACGCACATTCCACCAGTATACCCCAGTAACGCACGTTCCACTAGTAATGCCCATTCCACCAGTAACGCAGGTTCCACCAGTAATGCACATTCCACCAGTAACGAATGTTCCACCAGAAATGTACATTCCACTCATAATGCACATGCTACCAGTAATGCACGTTCCACTAGTAATGCACATGCTACCAGTAACACATGTTCCAGTAGTAATACAAGTTTCACCAGTAATGCACGTTCCACCAGTAACACATGTTCCACTAGTAATTCACGTTCTACCAATAATGCACATTCCACCAGTATATCCCAGTAACGCATGTTCCACCAGTAATGCACATTTCACCAGTAATGCACATTACACCAGTAATGCATGTTCCACCACTAACGAACATTCCACCAGTAACTCATGTTCCACTAGTAACGCACACTCCACCAGAAATGCATGTTCCACCAGTAATGCACATTCCACCTGTATCCACCAGTGATGCACATCCTACAAATATCCACCAATAACGCACATTTCACCAGTATACACCAGTAACAAATATTCCACCAGTATCCACCAGTAACGCATGTTCCACCACTATCCACCAGTAACACACGTTCCACCAGTATTCACCAGCAATGCATGCTCCTCCAGTATTCACCAATAATGCACATTCCACCAGTATACCCCAGTAACGCAAGTTTCACCAGTAACACATGTTCCACCAGTAACGCACGTTTCACCAGTATCCACCCGTAATGCACATTCCACCAATATGCAACAGTAGCATACATTTCACCAGTAACACATATTTCGCCAGTAACGCATGTTCCACCAGTATCCACCAGTAATGCACGTTCCATCAGTATCCACCAGTAACACATGTTCTACCAGTATCCACCAGTAACGCATGTTCCACCAGAATCCAGCAGTAATGCACGGTCCACCAGTAAAGCATGTTCCACCAGTAACACACGTTCCACCAGTAACTCACGCTCCACCAGTATCCACCAGTAATGCACATGCCAACACTATACAACAGTAATGCACATTCCACCAGTATCCACCAGCAACACACGTTCCACCAGTATCCATGAGAAATGCACGGGCCAGCATTATACACCAGTAATGCACGTTCCACCAGTATCTACCAGTAATGCACATTCCACCAGTATCCACCAGCAATGCACGTTTCACCAGTATCCACCAGTAACACACATTTCACCAATAACGATCAATCCACCAGTAATGCATGTTCTACCAGTATCAACCAGTAACGCATGTTCCACCAGTAGTGCATATTCCACCACCAATTCACATTCCACCAGTAATGCACGTTCCACCAGAAATGCATGTTCCACCAGTAACACATGTTCCACCAGTATCCACCAGTAATGCACATCCCACATTCCACCAGTATCCACCAGTAATGCACGGTCCACCAGTACCCACCAGTAACACGTTCCACCAGTATCCACCAGTATGGCACATTCCACCAGTAATGCACATTCCACCAGTATTACGCTCTAGTACAACTGATCGCTCCCAAGTTCACCATTGCTGTTCACTATTGGATGATCTGTCTATGCAAATTTGATGGTTTGACAACCACATGAGCCTCAAGAAAGCTCTTAAACTATTTAATTCTGTTGATTTTCCACTCTGCTTTGATGCTTGTAGTTAGGTTTGTTGTTTTGTTGTTAGTAAATAGTTTTGTTTAATTAAGGAGGTCGGAACTCGCGGAGTTCTACTCTTCAGAATTCAGCGGAGTTAGGTAAAAACTCTATGAGATTCTGTGGAGTTCCGCCTGCGGCAAAATGCCGCCCAGTCCTAATGAAGACAAGACTTCTGTCGCCTTCCATACTGCGTATTTAGACCTGGCACTATCTACAAAGTTAGATTGCAGTGCACGGAAACATCACGTTACTGGTGTTAGGGTGAGGCGGCAAGCAGCAACAGCCCTGCAGGTTATCTCACCCCCGGCATAGGGAAGCGAGACATTTAGTGAAACATTTAGTTCACAGAGTATGCCATTTGCTGTAGCAGTGTTTGCAGGGGAGGGGTTATCTGTCGTAGATTAGCCCCTGCTTCCCGTTGAGTTGTCTTTGTTTTAAAGTAGTATTTCTGCACGTAACACCCCTCTCTGAAATCTGAAACCCCGACCTCTGCTTCCCCCACATATGGCCACACCAGGAAAAAGTGGACCGTAGTCCACCTCAACGGGAGATAGGCCTGACTCAGTTGCTTTGAACAATGCCTCCTCTTATTGCCAGGGGTGGTGGTCTAAAACAGGCTAGACATGTGCATGCTGTTGTCAAGTTGTGGTGCTGTTTTCAAGTTGTGGCACTGTACCTTGGGCGTGCAGGGGTAAACACTGTATGCCACCTGGACTCTCATGGAGCAATACGCGATTCTAAAGGCGGGACATCCTTCCCTCACAGTGATCATTGGGTTACTTAAACAGCAGCAACACCGCAGCTGCTTGTCCATCACCTGTGAGGACTTCAAGGCCAAGTATTACAAACACAGACAGGCACTGCCATCCCACTCCCAAATCTCAAGTGCAGTTCACACTGAACTCCTAGGCCCTAGGCATGGCCCAATTCTGTCCCATGAAGAGGATCATGCATCGCAAACCCTTTGTGACTTCTGGAGAGCTGCAACTCCCCATAGCTCTGTTGTGCTTAATGTGAAACCCCTGTGCATCTCACAGGTTGCAACATAACACTGACAAGCCCCCACCACATGCCCATTGCTTAAACCCTCACCTTGAGCCAGCACCTTCCCCACAGATGGCTAAGCTAGGGCCCACGTATATATCCCCAGTTGCCTTCGCACTCACTGCTATAGTGCATGCTCCGCAATGCCGGGTTCTAGGATTCAAGGCTCCAATACCTACTCCGCCCCCTCCGCTCTGTATGGTCAGAAAATCATGGCGGATTAATATTCTCCTCTGGTTGCCCCCTCTTCCCTCGAGACAAATCAGCATTCAGCACACACCACGAGCGACGCCAACACTCCTATCTCAAACTTTGGTGCATGTGTCACAGACATTAGATCTAGGTAAATGTGTGTAGGTTGTTGCTGTCTCAGGGAGAGTGTACAGCTAGGCCATCATGATGCCAAAGTTCCCTCTTGTGGCGCGTGAAGCATGCAATGCCTTGTTATGTGCTCATGGGTGAGGGGGGCATGCCAGTAAACTCAGCTCTACCAGTGAATGGTCGAGCTTTTGCCGAACTCCGTGCTGCAAGCGGAGCGCAGAGTGGTAAAACTCCGCAAACGCTACCGGCAGATCTGAGTTTTCCACCCACCCCGAGTGCCAAACTGCCTCAAGGAATGAACATCCGCTATAAATATTAAATCAAATATAATATCATGCCCAAGCCAAGCTTTAAAAAGAAACAAGCATTAGCAATGCCAATAGATGTAGCGTATGAATGAAAGTGCCCTTTGTATAATTGATGACTTTAGGCAGTCGATAAGTTATCATACAGGCACTCTGTCACTTATCCTGGCACTCATGCATCCATTCATCCATCCATCTATCCACTGACTCATATCTGCATTTGAATTCTGACACAACCACAATAAAAGACACACAAACTCAAGGACATGTGCACGATAAATGAGAAGAAACAAGTAGAAAAAAGAAAGCACGTTGCAGTCTAAACACAGGTGGCCTATGCTCACAAACTCTCGCCCAGCAACCCAGGCACGAGATGTAAGCAATTTCTCCTGCAGGGTGTTTCCTCTTCTTACATGCATCAGAGTGCCGAGCGGATTTTACCAGCACAGAGCAGGCGTGTATGGGGAACGCATCTGTTGTAAGCACAGGGACAGGATTTCTACCGGTTGCACCTTAGCTTAAATTAAACCAGTTCAAATTGATAATTTCTGTCCTAGTGCATAACAAGGGATTCTCTTGTGGTTTTTCAGTATCTTCTTAAAACCACATTCAGATACAATGTCTCTCACTGGAAGCAGTGGTATTACATTTAGACACTGGAGAAGGAACTGCCTTTTGCACTAAAATGGGTAAGTGTTAGTCACCGATGAATAAATCAAGGTTTGGGCCACTTTTACTCTCAGCTCTGGCCAATATATTCATGCTGAGATGTGCATGTTGGTGAAACGTATTGTAAACGACTGCTTCTCGCAGCCTTGAATCAATAGCTGGTAATAAATACATATAAACTGAATCCCCACCCCTGCCTTTTTTTATAGGATGATTGGCGGTGTAGGCGAGTTTATTGGACTGAGTCCACAAACACCATGGGTGAATATGATTAGTGTGCAGAAGTCGATGTACGCACAGTGACAGGATCACTATTTTACCACAAATGTGAACACACAAGTCACGTATGAGAGAAGGTTTGATATATATGCACTCACCATGTAAGTATGGAATACCTACGTGCTATAAGTTATACAAGCCCACCATTGTAGGATTGGTAAGTTATGCACAGCTGCACTTGTGATAACAGGGATGTTGTATAGTGTGAACACCACCGACCCTTCTCCATACACATTTCACTATAAGGAGACCTGTGTCTTTCCTCTATAGTAAGGTTTTATACGCTGAAACAATACTGTGTCAGGCTATAATTCTAGTTAATTACCATTGATAACAACGATTCGTCTACTTTGGAGATGTATACCATCAACATCAGGATGAATTTGAGTCACTATTGAGGTAAGAGTTTAGTTTTGAGAAGGCTCTAATGGACTGATAGCCTTCTACATACACGCTAAGGTCCCTCTTCCATTTATTCCCATGGTTTATAATCAGATGGTTTATGTCCTGATGAGGCCCAAGGATTTATGCCATTGGGTCGAAACGTCACAGTATTTCAGTTTTCCTATCAAACAATTCAAATGAAGATCTAAAAATCACATTGGACTTTGGCTCTTGCCTATTATTTTGACAACCCCGAAAATATCTTTGTGTCTGAAAGTACAAACCACATACTGACTCTTGGTAACTTGTAAGCACCCTGCTGCCTATGCTGTTGTTTGTTGTTTGGTATATATGGTGAGAAAATTAATATAATATCCTTTCACACAGAGAGGCGCTTGGATACATTGTTTGATTATATGTTTGAATTGATCGACTAATCCTCACAGGTTGGATACTTGCATTAGACCTGTGCAAAGGAATCCCACAGAACCAATGTGAATTCTGCAGCTAAAGTGCTTTCAAGCACACAATTTGATGTTCATTTTCCAAAAAGAAGCCTTTGGGAGAAGCACCCAAATTTCCTACAAAGTTTCCTTTATTTATGTATTTAATTATTTAGCGCTAAACTGGACTGGAGGCATCAAATGTCTATGCATTTATCATAAAGCAGCGCACAGAGAATAGATACGTTTGGAAAGACAGAGACTAAGAAATCCATGTTAAAAAAGGGGAGTTAATTGGTAGGAGTAAGAATGGTTTTAAACAGATGTGTTTTACGTCCCTCCTGAAAGTGGATCCGTTATGGGCTATTCTTAGATGTCACCAAACACAACACCCCAATTGAGGTCACGTCACTAGTGACAGATAATAGATACTTATGGTTCCAGCTACATGATACTTGTCCAATCGACCTCAGATGGACAACACTTTCATGCACTGATTGCTAATAATTTTAGAAAATATTTCCTGGGGTAAAACGCTCATAATAACGTAAAATGCTCTTAAAAATATTAATATAGAGTACTAGGCCCCCCCAAAAGTTTCAACAGTGAAATTCATGCAGATTTCCACCAACTCCTTTCCTCAGATGTTGTTGTGAGGGGCGTGCCCCCAAAATGAGGCCGGACATCACTCCTCCCTGATTGAACTCCATTGGCTCCCCTCACCGGCCTGCGCCATCTTCAAACCAGCTACATCATTTACAAAGCATCACGACCAGCGCGCCCGCCAGTCTAACTGACAAGGCCACCACTTCCACAGGCTCTCGGCACACCAGCAGCCAGGACATCAGACTGGAGAAGAAGCAGCACAAAAATGAAAGAACAGAGTAATGGGCCATCTCCATCTCTGCACCCAGGATCTGGAACAACATCCCTGTATCCATCAGGACCGCCGCAGCGTCTGTGCACTCAGGATCTGGAACAACATCCCCGTATCCATCAGGACCACCGCAGCATCGGTGCACCCAGGATCTGCAACAACATCCCTGCATCCATCAGGACCACCACAGCATCTGTGCACCCACGATCTGCAACAACATCCCCGGATCCATCAGGACCACCACAGCATCTGTGCACCCAGGATCTGCAACAACATCCCCGGATCCATCAGGACCACCCCAGCATCTGTGCACCCAGGATCCGGAACAACATCCCTGTATCCATCAGGACCGCCACAGCATCTATGCACCCAGGATCAGGAACAACATCCCCGTATCCATCAGAACCACCCCGGCATCGGTGCACCCAGGATCTGGATCAACATCCCCGTATCCATCAGGACCACCGCAGCATCTGTGCACCCAGGATCTGCAACAACATCCCCATATCCATCAGGACTGCGGCAGCATCTGTGCACCAAGGATCCGGAACAACATCCCTGTATCCATCAGGACCACCGCAGCATCGGTGCACCCAGGATCCGTAACAACATCCCCGTATCCATCAGGACCACCGCAGCATCTGTGCACCCAGGATCTGCAACAACATCCCTGTATCCATCAGGACCACCACAGCATCTGTGCACCCAGGATCTGCAACAACATCCCCGGATCCATCAGGACCACCCCAGCATCTGTGCACCCAGGATCCGGAACAACATCCCTGTATCCATCAGGACCGCCACAGCATCTATGCACCCAGGATCAGGAACAACATCCCCGTATCCATCAGAACCACCCCGGCATCGGTGCACCCAGGATCTGGATCAACATCCCCGTATCCATCAGGACCACCGCAGCATCTGTGCACCCAGGATCTGCAACAACATCCCCATATCCATCAGGACCACCCCAGCATCTGTGCACCCAGGATCTGGATCAACTTCCCCGTATCCATCAGGACCACCGCAGCATCTGTGCACCCAGGATCTGCAACAACATCCCCATATCCATCAGGATCGCAGCAGCATCTGTGCACCCAGGATCAGGAACAACATCCCCGTATCCATCAGGACCGCCCCAGCATCTGTGCACCCAGGATCTGCAACAACATCCCCATATCCATCAGGACCACCCCAGCATCGGTGCACCCAGGATCTGGATCAACTTCCCCGTATCCATCAGGACCACCGCAGCATCTGTGCACCCAGGATCTGCAACAACATCCCCATATCCATCAGGTCTGCGGCAGCATCTGTGCACCAAGGATCTGGAACAACATCCCTGTATCCATCAGGACCCCTGCAGCGTCTGTGCACCCAGGATCCAGAACAACATCCCCGTATCCATCAGGACCGCCCCAGCATCTGTGCACCCAGGATCTGCAACAACATCCCCATATCCATCAGGACCACCCCAGCATCTGTGCACCCAGGATCTGGATCAACTTCCCCGTATCCATCAGGACCACCGCAGCATCTGTGCACCCAGGATCTGCAACAACATCCCCATATCCATCAGGATCGCAGCAGCATCTGTGCACCCAGGATCAGGAACAACATCCCCGTATCCATCAGGACCACATCAGCATCTGTGCACCCAGGATCTGGAACAACATCCCTGTCTGCATCAGGACCACCGCAGCATCTGTGCACCCAGGATCTGGAACAACATCCCCATATCCATCAGGATCGCAGCAGCATCTGTGCACCCAGGATCAGGAACGACATCCCCGTATCCATCAGGACAACCACAGCATCTGTGCACCCAGGATCTGGAACAACATCTCTGTATCCATCAGGACCGCCCCAGGATCTGTGCACCCAGGATCTGGAACAACATCCCCATATCCATCAGGACCACAGCAGCATCTGTGCACCCAGGGTCTGGAACAACATCCCCGTATCCATCAGGACCACCGCAGCATCTGTGTACCCAGGGTCTGGAACAACATCCCTGTGTCCATCAGATCCACCACAGCATCTGTGCACCCAGGATCTGGAACAACATCCTGTGTCCATCAGGATCACCGCAGCATCTGTGTACCCAGGGTCTGGAACAACATCCCCGTATCCATCAGGACCACCCCAGGATCTGTGCACCCAGGATCTGGACCAACATCCCCATATCCATCAGGACCACAGCAACATCTGTGCACCCAGGATTTGGAACAACATCCCTGTGCCCATCAGGACCGCCCAGTGCTGCTCTGGTGTATAAGCATTGAAGACTCACCTCTTTAAAGAACACTACATCACAACGCAGAACCCGTTCACGTCTGCTCTTAGAACTCAGCTTTCTCTCCAGCCAGTAAGTGACTAAGAGCCTGATTTAGATCTCGGTGGACGGGCTACTCCGCCATAACAGTGACGGATATCCCATCCGCTGAAATATAAATCTGATAGGATATAATGGGATTTATATTTCAGCGGACGGGATATCCATCACCGTTGTGACTTTGACCCAGTACCACGCTCCAATGCATTTGGCAGGTTTACGCTATTCTAATACCACATTAATACACAAACAAATACAGACGCGTAGCAGGTGGCAAAATGCCGCTAGCAGAAAGAGCGGAGCCGCTGCACTGCAGGGAAGCAGCAGAATGTACGCCGGAGGTAGCCCGCTGGCGAGCAGAGGGTGGGCTCGCGCTAGCCAGGGGAATCCGCCCCTTGCAATCAACTGTTGACCATTACATAAGGATGGCTGTGGTTCACAGAAGTGACAAGTTATATCACTGTCACCAGAAATATTTAACTATCTAACAAAGCTGCTAAACGACGAAATAATATGCATAATCAGCAAATTATAACACATTTTTACGGAACTATCAAGTACTGACACAATTAACAATAAGTCATATTTCTGCAGAATCAAATAGTTTCACCAGTTGTATAAAAAAGTAAAAGTTAACAGAGTGAGCAAATGCAGAATTAAGAAACTATGTCGCAGGCTGAGGAAACAACCGAATAAGACAATATTGGAGAATTCACAAATGACCATGCGACGAGTAATATTACCACATTACGGATTATTTCTAAATTGAGACAGTATATCTGAGCAGTTTTCTATATTAGCAAAATCCAGGATGGAACCTTATATTATTTTACATAGTGAGAAAATTATGTCACAGAAATGGCAACTTGTAAAAGCAGTTTGCAAAATTCGAAAATGATATGTCAGAAAGTGTCAAGTTATGTCACCGGATTCTGCACACTTTGATAACTATGTGAGGAGGCCAATGTTTTACTTACAGTCTTGATCCACATCAGCAAAGTCTTAAAAAAAAGAAAAAGAGCGAGGGTTAGTAAGTGTGTCCTGACGACTATACAAACATGTGAGCAAACATAGTTTATGCATTGTTGTGTAGAGGGTGGAGGACATACTTTATGCGTTGCTTGAGTAAAGGGTAGGGGACGCCGTTTATACATTGCTTGAGTAGAGGGCGGAGGACATTGGGCTCGATTCACAGAACTAACTTAAGACAAAATCCTAAACTTACTACCATTTTGGTATTCACAGAAGGCACTTACTCATTTTGGTATTCACAGAAGTTCGGAGTCCTAACTTTAGGCCTCCTAAATGCCATCTGTGAATACCGAACGTCTTAAAGTTAGGATTTTTGTCAGTTTAGGAGTCCTAAAGGTAGGCGTCCTAACTTTACTACTCCTAAACTGAGAAAAATCCTAACTTTAAGACTTTCGGTATTCACAGAAGGCATTTAGGAGTCCTAAAGTTAGGAGTCCTAATTTTACTACTCCTAAACTGAGAAAAATCCTAACTTTAAGACTTTCAGTATTCACAGAAGGCATTTAGGAGTCCTAAAGTTAGGACTCCTAACTTCTGTGAATACCGAAATGAATAAGTGCCTTCTGTGTATACCAAAATTAGTAAGGGCCTTCTGTGAATACCAAAATGGTAGTAAGTTAAGGATTTTGGCTTAAGTTAGTTCTGTGAATCGGGCCCATAGTTTATGCATTGCTTGAGTAGCGGGAGGAGGACATAGTTTATGCATTGTTTGAGTACAGAGTGGAGGCATAGTTTATGCATTGCTTGTGGAAAGTTTGTAGGACATAGTTTAAGCATTGCTTGAGTAGCGGGAGGAGGACATAGTTTATGCATTGCTTGAGTAGAGGGTGAAGGACATAGTTTATGCATTGCTTGAGTACAGAGTGGAGGCATAGTTTATGCATTGCTTGTAGAAAGTTTGGAGGGCCTAGTTTATGCATTGCTTGAGTACAGAGTGGAGGCATAGTTTATGCATTGCTTGAGAAGAGGGTGGAGGACATAGTTTATGCATTGGTTGAGTTGTGGGTAGAGGCATTTCAGTGGTGTTCAAGCTCTTAGAGGGAGAGCTCAGGGTTTCTTTGGGTGCATTACAAGCCTGTCTTGAACTCCCTTTAAGGGGAATGGCCATAAAGACCCACAGACACAATCGGTCCTTTTGTAGATAGCTGTTGGTGGGTGGACCACTTATTGTGTACCCAAGAAATCATTCCCAAACTAACTTTTGGGTTCTTTTAAGGCAGAGATTCTCCTGAGGACCCGACAGCCCACGCAAAAGCTTTATCAAAACTTCCAAAGTAAGAATATGGACAAGCTTGGAAATCAACTACAACCAGACGCCTGTTTAATCCCACTGAGGAGCCAGGTGTAGAGGTTTACTAGTTTCCTACACCATTGTGTGGATTCTAAGAAAACTGCAGGGTTGGGAAAGTGCATCTCACTGGGTCATCTCAGGGATGAAAAGTTAGGAGGAGAGAACAGTTCAAGGAGCGAGTCCCCAGGGTACCGTGTCAGAGCAGCAACTTGAGATCCATAAAAGGGCATGTTGCCCTCCTCAGTAAATGCTCCAAAACATGCTTTATCAGAGGGAACATCGCTTCCTTTATGCCAACATTTTAGTGTTGCGACGACTGATCGTTGTTAGAAATGGGATCTCTGGTTGGCTAAGGCTTGCGCCAAAGCCAGGCAGAGACCACCACTCTAAGTCAGGGCTGGGGAGTTACACGCCGAAGATAACCCCTGCTCACCCCCTTGGTAGCTTGGCACGAGCAGTCAGGCGTATCCCGGAGGCAATGTGTAAAGCGTTTGCGCGCGCACACAGCAACAACACCCCAGGCACACCACAAAAGAAACTCCACACAAGGTTATGTATAAAAAATAGCCTTTGTATTATAATAAACACATTAGATGATAATCACAAAATTTACACTGTGCCAACTGGCACTGGACAGAATTTTACAGGGGACTATTTACACAGGACAGGGCCACATGGACCACTGCCAGAATTAGCACAAATCACCAAATGTAAATGTAGAACATATACCAACTGTAACACAAATTATAACTGTAGAGCACAACCAGTAACTACTGGCGCAATAATGACCTCAGCATTATCACAATGAGATCAGGTATAAAACCTATCCTGTACACATCACAGGGGCATAAACACATTATGCAATTTCTCACAAGTCTAACGCATTAGACCCTACCTCCTAAGTATAATTACACTAGGGGCGTACATCACACAGGGAAGTATAATCTCCCTAACATAAACCTAAACAGGTAAAACAACCTCCTATGCAGTAATCATATCTAGAGGTATAAAACACAGGGTGCGCAAAACATACTACACACGGTACATTTCCTAACACCCAAAATCACAGTAGCACATAAATCACATTAGGGCCTGGCGCACTATAAATCTAACCGTGCCCCTGGCCAACTGGCCATCTCAGAAGGTGGGCTCAAATGCCCTGTGTCCCCCAAAGTCAAGGCGCACTGCAAAGGCAGCGAAAGTCAAGGGTACGCAATCTGCGCAGTCCTAAACGTTGCAGCTGCCCACTACCTGCTGGGCAGCTGAGAACAATAGTCTGGGGGCCTAAACGGTGCAGCTGCCCACTACTTGCTGGGAAGCTGTAAATACTCAAATGCGGCATGGGCTTGTAGTCGCCCTTAAAACAAGAGGGGCCAAACGTTGGAGCCATCTGGCGCTCTAGAATAATAATGTCCCCTGGAGCGCACGGGTTCCTGAAACACCTATGCGCCACTAAAGAAGGACTGGCCCTGAGCACTGGGGCGCGCACTGGCGTTTTGAATGAATGAACTATGCAATTGTGGGAGCCACGGAGGCTCTAAAAATGCACATGTCCCCCTGGAGCACACTGGCTCCTGAAATAATCATGCCCAAGCGTTGGAGCCACACGGGGCTCGGAAACTAATGAATGCCCCTATATCGTGGTAGCTGCCCGCAACTGCGGTGCCGCTGGGAAAACCAACACCATGCTGAGGCACGGAAAATCCTCACGGGCCCCTCCAGCCCTCTAAACAACAATGTTCCACGCGTTAGAGCCTCACGGGGCTCTGTAAACAACTATGCCCCCTTTGGAGCGGCCCGCTATCAGACGGGGCCGCCCAAGAACTCTACACCCAGTGCCTTCACCGGCACTTAGAACGATTATCGGCTCCCTCCTCGGCGGGAGCGAAATGCGGCCCGGACCCCCTTGGAGCCCTCACTCACCGGGATCGTGCCTCGGGCAGCACCCACCAAATAGCCCCTGACTCACCGGGACTCTATCACGGAGGAAGTCTCTCTGCGCGGAGGGGACCTGGAAACCCCGGTCGTCCTCCCTTGCATCAGCTCTCCTTCAAGGCGGCAGCATTCTTCTCTCAGGAGGCGGTCATGGCGGGGCTCTCTCACCTCATGAGAGCCCCGTCCTCTCGACGCGCCGGTCTTCACCCGGTCCCCCATCTCGGGACCGGGACTTTGCAGGGGGAGCCTGCGAGGCTCCGGGACTTCCTCTTCCCGCATATGGCCGCATTTCCGCTTCCGTCCAGCGGCCCCGCCCACAACCAGGTGGGCCGCGGACTCTGTGGCAATCTTCCAACGCGGCTCGGGCCGCGGCGGGGAAACGCGGGGTGGGCACCCGCTTTGGTTATAAGTTGAAAAGCGCCATGAGGGGTCGGCTCCCTCCAAATTTGGCGATAAAGCAGGGTGGGCTCCTGCTATTTAAAGCAAAAATAAGCGGGCTAAGCGGGGTGGGCACCCGCAACAGGACACAATGCGGGGGAATCCCTACGCTGGGGATTCCCTCTAAGAAGGTCGCAGCCCAGCGGTGCAGGCGGCAGAGAGAGGCGCTCGGTGAAACCAAGGAAGCGCTCTGCCATAAAAATAAAACGCTTCTCAGCAGATTGCAGAGACAGCGCTCACCAAGCGCTAGGGCAGCCTAGAGTCCATAAGGCTAGTAAGGAAGCAAAGAAAATGAAGTCAAAAAGGTCCCAGAAGTCTTCCAGGTATCCAGGGGCTGGGCAGGGCCCAGGGAGGCAAGCCTTCCCCTGGGCCCCAGAAGCAGCACGCCCCTGGCAGATTCAAGTCAGAACGAGAACATTTTCATTGGGTCACAGCCCCTCTTTTATACACAAAATCCTTTGTCTCCAAAGGTGCAGGGAAGGGGCGAACCAGATGCAACTGGTTCCTGAGCACTTTGTTTTGCTCAGCCCCTCTCCCTATTCACAGGACAGGCCAGGGACATCAGACGCACCACAGGGGGTGGAGCCAGCATTGTGTGGGGAAAGCCCAGCCCCATTCAGGTCCCAGGTGTACTCCTCCCACTCATCAACATGCAGATCTCTCCACCCACCACTGGGGCAGACCCATCCTGACTCCTGGAGCCAGGCACACCAGCCAATCACAAGCCAGACAGTCCCTTCACACTTATTACACAGATATGCCAGCTCCTAGAAGTGGCACTTCTACACTAGACACAGTAACGCTGCACACATCATCGCGCAGCATTTAATCTCACGAGTTCGCACATACCAAACGTGACCCAGTGTAAAAGCGCCTAGAGGCCTAAAACCACTAATGCAACATAGGAAAAAGGCTAGGATAAATGAAAAAAGTTCTAGGGGTGAACTTGCCAGAAGGGCCAAGTCCAACAACCGTCATAAACACAAATGTTTTTACAGTATGTGTTGCATACTAGTAATGATGATACAGGATAGTATTCAAGTTTGCAGTACATTTTAATAGTTGTCGTGCTGTATTTTAGTTTATGTTTAAGGTTTCAGCACAGTTTGGTAAATGTATTACATTTCAACTAAGATCATATCAAAGTGGAGTAATATGTTAGCAAATACTACCCTGCTTATAGTGTCTGTTTTAGTAACGCTCATGCAGAAGTTTAGTAAATACTGCACTATTACATTTTAGTATTTAGTGCATCGTAATGCAGCAAAGGTTATATTGCATTTTAGTAAAGGTTACCGTGCATTCCAGTAAATGGTATGCTCTATTATAGTAAATATTTAGGTAAAGGTTAAACAATAGTCTAGTCTTATGTTATAATGAAACAAAGTTAAATTAACTCTCTGCGTAGGTAATTATAATACCACGTTTTAGTATAGATAACAGCATACTTTAGTAAAGCACAGATCACATTTTAGTAAACAGCATATAGAATTTGTATTAGCTTTGTATTTTGGTAAAGCTTACATCACATGATAGTCAATGTATTGTACTTTAGTAAAGGTCGTACTAATGTTTAGTAAGGTTATACTACTTTTTAGTGAATTGTAAACTTCATTTGATATGTATTTAAGGGGAAGACACGTAGTATTTCACTAAATATGTATTTGCTTTTTAGTAAAAGTCACACAGACAAATAGTAAAGAGGACTAACACCTGCTTGCCAAAGTGTGGAAACTCACCTCTTGTACTTCCTTGCTGTTGCCCCTCGCCGGACCCGCTTCGCGGGTCCCGCTTCGTCGCCTTGGACCCCTGGACTTCTTTTGGACCCTCGTAACTGCTGCTGGGCTGTCCACTGTGCCTCCCTTGGATTGTGCTGGGCTGCTGGCGTGGTTGCGCGCGCTTGTGCAGGACCGCGGGGCTGCGAGCGGACCCGCAGGGACTCAGTGTTCCAGGAGTCCCTGCGTGAGGTTCTGACCCGTAACACCTGGGTCGCTCTCCCTGCCTGTCCCGCCCACGTATTAGCATATAGCCAGCCACTGTCCCCGCTGCGCGGGAGCGCCCGGGGCTAAGCCCGGGCAAAGGGCGGGCCGTCTGTGGCCGTCAGGGGCTGGCAGCGGCTGGGCTGGGCCACCTCCCTAACATTTTAAAATATTTCTCTCAAACATCACATGGTCCCTCCTCATTGTCGATGTAAATGCTTATATTTCTATCTTTGCATCTAACCATTGTTAGGCGTGTGTTCCCATTGTTAGCATAATCGTTTAGATCTATCACTGTCTACCAATATACACGTTTTTTGAGGTATTAATTTGGTTATCTGTCTATTTAAAGATGACCCTAAGATCTGGAAAAAAGAGGCAAATCCAGGTCTCTACTTCTAATGGCACTTATACGGGTACAATTGACCAATTCTTCAAACGCTCCACTGCAATACTGGAGAAAGAAATTGCTATAGTTGAAAAACGTCTTTCATTAGATATAATTACAGGTAAGCGATCTTCTCTTGGGAAAATTAATGAGGCAGTTTCCCCTATTTCGCTTTCCTTTATAGATACTGACAGCAATGTTGTTGATACTGATCTAGTGCCTATAACTGTCCCTGAGACCCAAACAGGGGAGATGGCGGAGGTGGGTCAAGATAGCTTATTTATTACTGCTCACGATAACATGCTAAACGGTGGGACTACTATCTTGTTAGATCAGTCTAGAGAGAATTCAGGTCTCTCGGACTCACCTAATCTAAATCTTAGTAAGGAGCAAGTGATCTCCCCCCCCATTTTACATCTTTCTCCTTCACAGAACCCTGGGAAACGTAAAAGGCTAGATTTTCCCCACATAGATGAACATAATGAGGGGGTGGGAAGCACTATTGACTCTTCTACTCGGCTGCGTAACACTAACGTGGCGGGTCAACCCAAAGATCATAATACCACTGTTAGTATTGTAGAAGGCATACTCCTGGCAAAGATAGAGTTATTAATGAAGTCCTTGCTCTTACCGCTATTAGAAAGGACAAGATTACTGAATGAAAAAATGGACTCATTGGATAGGTTGGTTAAAGAGAATATAGCACCTTCAAAAAGAAAGCTAGATAGCTTAACCCCTAAAGGCGTGTCCCCTATTGTTCCGCCACCACCGAAATCCAAACCGATAAACAAAAAAAAAGCAGGGACGTCAAGTTCAAAAGCGGGATCTCATATGTTAAAATCCCCGCAGCCAACATCAGTATCGGCCCCTAAGATGACAGTTAGCTCTGGTGTTACACCTAGACAGAAGGCCATAAAACAACCCCAGCCCAAGAAAACACCTAGCAGTCATGAACATAATCTTCGGCCATATTCTAAACCTATCCCGAGGAAACAATGTGTTAATCTCCCCCCTGAGTCACAGCCCTATACCATCATTTTAACTGGCGTGGCTCCATTAGTTGAAGGTAAAAGAGAAACACACAAGGACCTCCACAATAAGGTAATATTCTGGCTCAACAAAAATCGCCCGCTCCCACCCAATACGTATTCTGAAATTCTTAATGTAAGAAGGGTGGACTGGATAGGTTATGGTAAGAAAGATCTTGAAGGGGACTGTGTGGTGATTAACTTTAGAGAATCATGGGTGGCTAATTTTATTGGCAGAGAACCTAGATTTGGAAGAGTCGGGGATGTGCAAACCTTATTGTTGAATTATTTTTATCCCGCTTTTTGCACAAGCGGACCTCACACCCCACCTCAACATTCTAGAAGAGACAGGCCAAGAGGGAGATTTCACTTAGACACTCCAGCCTATCCTTTGTTTTATCCGCAACTCACAAACCGGTTTGCTCCGCTGTCCGGCTTGGAAGGTGTGGATTGACTTGATAATTCAATGTTGATTCTAGGGCGGAGTGAAGTCGTACCGAGTTCCCCTAACCCTATTCCATCTCTTAGGGCTGAGATTGTAACAGGGTTGAGTGGTAATTCCCAAGGGGAGGAAGACGGGGTAAAACCTGTAAATCCCATATATAGTCCTCTAGTACTGGAGGAGACTATGAACCCATCTAACAACCTGCTGAAAGACACAAGTAATATTCTTACAGTCCTGTCATGGAACATAGCGGGATTGTCGGGGAAAATGTCCGAAGATGACTGGGGCTCTTTTGTGGATTCTTTCGATGTTATTATGTTTCAGGAAAGTTGGTCAACTGTTGCCATCTTTCGGGTTGGCTATCTTAATTATCATAAACCAGCCTGTAAAGGACCAAAAGGCCGTCCCTCAGGTGGTTTGGTTATTTGGATCAGGCAATCTCTAGCCCTTACAACTAAAGATATTCCTACCTTAAGTAGTGATATTCTTGCCTTGAAATTGTCTGGTAAAAATAAAGAGGTTTTTTCTCTGATTAATATATATGCAAGAGGGCATCCTGGTGGGAAGCCTGCGAGAGCAGTCAGCGACCTAGACTGCTTATTAAACACTATTTCTAGCGATAATTGTATAATGGTGGCTGGTGATTTTAATTGTTCTTTTGAACCCTTTCCTAATCTTGACAATGAAGGATATGGGGAATCTGATCAAATCTGGAATATTCCACCATTATCTATCCCCCCCATCAAAAAGGTTACCGAGGCAGCAATGCAGTGGCTAGGCCTTTGTCTTGAATGGGATTTGTGTGCAGCTAACGGTAGAACTAAATCAGATTCAATGGGAAAGGTCACTTTTGACAATTCCAAGTATTCGAGTCGTATTGACTACTTCTTAATAAAGATAAAGTTCTGGAAAATCCTAGAGGATATGGAAGTAGTCCAAAGACCTGAAAGCGACCATAACCCTCTGGCAATTAAACTAATACTGAATGAGGGTTACAGAATGGATTCTGCGTCCACTACTGTTACAGCTGAGGCTGTTCTCACGAATGATTGTAGAAGAGTACGCTGGACTAGGCTTATAGACAACCCTACCGTGTTAGAAAGGATTGCGGTGGAGGTCTCAGTAGCCACTAATTTGATGGTACCGATACTTAATGAAGGTACCTCCCCAGAAGAAATAGGGATGATCCATGAGTCATTGTTCAATAAGATAAAAACTTTTTTTAACGAACCCATAAAAGGAGGGAATAATGGTCTAGTACCAACTAGGACTAAATGGTACGATAAATCTTGTCGTTTAGCACATAGCACCTTAATAGATGCTATTAAATCGAAGTCAGCCATTGACATTAGGCTAGCTAGGGTTAACTACAAGAAAATACTTAAAGAGGCAAAAACCAATTGGGATGAACAGCGTTGGTTAGATTTATATCAAGCAAGCACCTCATCTAACCAACAAAAATTCTGGGAGGTTGTGAGGTGGGGTGGGACTGGGGACTCGAAAATACCTGTTAACCATGTGTCTACAGAACAATGGGTCAAACATTACGCTACGCAGTTTAGTGACACGGTACGGATCTCCCAACATTGGGAAGATGCCAGTGTTCAGACTGCGGCGCCTTTACTTGACCACATCGTTTTTACAGAATTAGATACTGTAGCTGCGCTTAAACAAGTCCAGAACGGTAAGGCTCCCGGTATGGACTGTGTCCCTGCGGACCTTTTTAAGTATGATCAGGTGCATTGGGTTCCGTATATAACCACCTTAGCAAATGCGATAGCTAGAGGGATGGAGATCCCAAACTCATGGAAAGGGGCAGAGATCCTTCCCGTGTATAAAAAAGGGGATAAAACGAATGCAGGAAACTATCGTCCAATTAGTCTTATCGATGCCCTTCAAAAGGTTGTGGCTAGAATGCTCTTAGGAAAAATTGACACTTGGATGACCGAAGTTGACATTCTTTCCCCACTACAAGCTGGTTTTAGGGCTTACATTAGCACAGTTGACCAGATCTTAAGATTTGTTATGATCTATTGGAAAACTGTGTTTCTGAGAGGTGGCAGGATATACGCTGCATTTGTGGACCTCAAATCAGCGTTTGATTTGGTCCCCAGAGGAAAGATGTGGGCTGCATTGAGAAAGATGGGTGTTCCTCCTGCGCTCCTAGAACTTACAATCAGGATGCATGAGGGAAACTTTGCTAGAGTTAGGTGGGGTCGCCAGGGCCAGGTTACTGAAACCTTCCCTGTGACTCGTGGAGTGAGACAGGGCTGCGTCCTGGCCCCTACCCTTTTTATACTTTTTATCAATCAAGTGGTTAAGTTTCTCTCAGAAACTCCTACAGACGCCCCATCATTGGGGGGGAGTAAATTCCCCCTTTTAATATTTGCGGATGATACACTCATACTGGCCAAAACTCAGAAGGGTTTGCAGGTAGCTATAGATAAATTTGTGGATTTCTGCAAAGAGAACGATTTAGAAATTAACATCAATAAAACCAAATTTATGGTCTTTACGAAGAAAAAAGCACAGAGGGGCAATGTTACGATGAACGGGTCAACCCTGGAACAGGTTGAAGTTATGACCTATCTTGGTGTCACAATGGATTATAGATTACGCTGGAAAGAGCAAATAACAGCGCTTAGCTTGAAACTAATGCGCCTGTCCGGTTGTTTGGTGAAGGAGCAGCGGAGCTCCTTGACCAAAAGGGTGTTGCCCGCCCTTAAAATATATAGTGCAAAAATTAGCTCTGCCATATTATATGGGGCGGATATATGGGGTTGTGTAGACCTGGCTGTCCTTGATAGGATACAAAACAAATTTCTCCGAAATTTAGTTAGTCTTCCGCCATCAACACCAACTTTACCACTTTTGATGGACATGGGGCTCCACTCATTTAAACATCAAGCCCAGTACAGGTTGGTGGCGTTATGGAGACGAATATGGTCCACACCGGAACTTGCCATGTTCGCCCAAGAACTTCAGGATGTTAGATCACAACCGGGGGCTGGTGATATCCCTTGGTTTAAGTCTATTAGAAACATTCTTTTTGGAATGGGCCTCCCACTGTTGTGGTCTGAGCCGGGCTCCCATATCTTTCCTTCTAAGAAAGATTTTAAATCTCTTTTTTGGTCTATGGTCAAGGATGAATACGTTGCTCTTTCGGAGAAACCGAACTTGACTGGTTTGTTTCTGCTATATAAAATAGTCCCCCATACAGAGTGTTTTTGGGATATAATTGTTAAAACCACTGACAGGAAACTTTACTTTCAGTTCCGTCTAGGTACACTGCCATTACGGACCTTTACTAGTGGTTGGCAGAAGCCGGTGACTCCATTTTGTCCATGTTGTATTAACCATAAAGAAACAATAGGTCACTTCTTGTTTGTTTGTAATGCTTACCGTGAACCACGACATAAGTGGCTAAAACCTATTTGCTATAGACTAAAGACCCGGTCGAGCAGAGAAGCCCTATTCATCTTAAGAACTAATTCCTCTGAATGCCTCTCAATCGGAATGGCCAAATTTCTTGGATGGGCTTGGTTACTAAGATCTAAGATAGTTTGTAACACTCTGTCATGAACAACTTATATAGTTTGTTACTTTGCTAGATTGTGTCTCTGACCAGTATTGATGTTGTATCTCTTTTAACTGTATTTGTATAACAACAATTTTTCTTTATCGTCTTTATGCACACATCTAATTTAATTGAGGTTTTACTTGTTTTTTATATTGTATATAATGTCATTTATTATGTAATATTGCTATTAATCGTATGTTTGTAAATATTTTGTCTTTTATGAAGAATATTCGAAATAAAGACGTTAAAAACTGAAAAACTGAAAACTGATTACAAACCTTGTTATTAATTGTTGTATTGTATTTTACTAAAATGTACACTGCTTACTTGAATAAAAAGTCTACAGAATTTTGGTACTTATAGTAATGCAATTTTGAAAATGTTAAATGCATTTTTAAAGGTCGCATTATATTTTTAATTTCAACTGCATATTAGTAAATTTTGAGTTAAATGCTATAATTTATGACATTTGTAGTATATGCTGAACTGCATTTTAGTACCGATTTCAGTGAATATCTACGGCATGTATTATGTGCACACTGCATTTTAGTAAAGGTTACTCTGTGTCTTAGATAATGTTTCACTGTATTTTAGGACATTTATTGTATTTTTAGTAAAGTCTGTACTCAATTGTATTAAAGTTTTATTACTATTGATTTTTAACATTTTTAAATTTTACAAAAAAGTTAAATAATGTGCAGTACATTTACCAAATGGCAATGCAACGTTTGATGAAATGCAGCAGAACATGCACTTTTATGCTGGATATACTAAAGCGTAAAAGGTTTAACATTATTTTTGGATAAAGGTCATAGTGCATCCAAGTCAGCGCACACTGAGTTTGAATTTGTGCGATATCACATCGGAGTAAAGGATACACTGCCTTTTAGTAAATGTTTTCACTTTCATAAGGGCTGGACCACATCTCAGTAAGCATGTCAGTAATAAAACATAAATAAATACAGCATTTTACTAAATGTGATCGTACATCTCAGTAAGCATGTCAGTAATAAAACATAAATAAATACAGCATTCCACTAAATGTGATCGTGCATTGCAGTAAGGATTTCACAACACTTTAGTAATGGTCAAAATCCAATTTAATTAATTATGTAACACATTCTATTTTCTATTACGTGTCTACAATCCATATTTATGGCAATGCATTATAATATAACGTCATGGGGTGTAGAAAGTAAAATTGCTAGCTTAGCTGATTGAGGGAAAGAGCGGTGTGTAAGCACATGTTACGGTCATGCAGTTTAACGCCTGCGTTGCAACCACGTCTTCACCAACACAATTAGGTTAAAGGCCTTTATTGTACCAATCTGTGTGCATTCTCACCTTCCGGCAGTTCTGGGGTTTTAACCAACATAACTTTTTATTCTGGTATTTGTCGTTTTTTTTCTTTTACCAAACATTTGCAATTTTTCCTGAATTTATTAACCCCACCTTCCAAGGCTTCCCAGGGAATGCATGGAAATCTACTTGAAATTGCATATGTTTTATGTTTCTAGTTGCAAACTACAGTAAATTTGCTCCATGCAGGAACCCTGCCTGACAGTGTGGCAAAGACAAGCACAATGTTTGGCCCTCTCATCAACAAATGAGTTGGTGGCTGCTGTATGGCTTTTGCATGGCCAGTCTAATACCCTACTCCTGCCAAACCCTTACATGTATGTATTGAATAAAGTGCACTGCTGTCTCAAGGGACACTTGAAGCTTGAAGGATAACAAGGCATTGAGCAGACAGGTACTAGTGAGTGACTGGTAGAAGTTACTGATTCCACACACAAACATTCAGCGGTTTATAGCACACCTAGTAGTTTGGCGGGGCTCTAATTTCAGAACAGAGGCTGATGCGCCACAAAGGTCCGGCCTCCCGCGCTGGACTTGCCAAGGAGGTGCATATGTGGAAGCCATTTGCCGGTGGAGTCGATGGGTGGGGGGGTGGAGCCAATAAATAAAAGTCTACCCTTTGTCCCACCAGACATTACAGGAGGTGTTTGAGGACAGGTGAGATGCAAGAGTCACATTTTGCTACAGTGGCCAGTAGGGTGGTGGCTTTCTGGAAAATTATGAGAGTAGAAAATTGCCCATACCTGCACATTTTCTGCCAAGTGTGATCCTTTACATCTACTTATCTTAATTTTGTGACTCACAATGTGGAATGTAGAACCGGATTTTGCTTTTGAACATCTAGGTTCTACTGAGATTTTCCAACATTGTAGTGAAATAGGTCCAATATGTCCTCTACCCACATACTTGAGCATGCACTACACACCCAGGAGATTGTTCCCTCTGTGGCAACCCCCAATCCTCCTGAACTGCTCCCAGTCTGAAGGCGGCTTACCTGTGTAGTCCTCAAAGTCTCCGTCAACGCCTGAAGGGAGAAAAACATGAAGGAATATTTACTGTAAGGGGTTCACTGAAATATACAGGTCACTGGTGCAAACATAGTACAGTTAAAATACCGAAGGTGCATCCTTTTGGCCTCTTTGCAGAGCTAGTGTCAGTTACAGAGGGCAGTCCCTATCTCTGATAAGAAAAGTCCACTTCATGTCTGCTAGTAAGCGCTGTCCGTTCGTGGTGGGTGACCAGCTGGGTGAAGCACGTGGAGGTGAAACTTTGTCCTCCAAAGTTTCAAGGCAAACCTGATTCAAGTTGATAAATTCAACTTGGTAAATTACTTAATATGTCCTTCATGGTATGTTTTTCACTAGATCACACAGAGCTTTCTTCCACTCAGCTTTGCTTAGGACCCTGCATGAGCCCCCCCAGCCCCCTCCTCCTTCTCTCCCTTTGTTTATCCCTTTGCCTACTGATGGGGGGCTAAAGCCCTCTTTTTCATTCGACAACTGGTCCCATCTTCATATTTCCTGTGAATTTCAAAGTTTGTCTTTTAGGTCTGGTAAAGCCAACCTCTTGCATTCAGTACAATGGCTTGTTAGAGTCAGCCCCTTCGGCCATTGGCTTGAGACATTGTCAATCACATCTTGGATCAGCCCATAGGAATATTAGTTCTTACTTCCATGCGATTGGCTGTTTGGGTGTATCCTTCCAATTACTAGTAGGAACGTATGTACATCTGAAAACTACAGACAACCATTACACTGATAGTTACACAAACATATTTATTTTCACTTTCTGGCAAAACAAATACATTGCTAGGAATGCCAATGACCTGTTCCTCTCTAATTACTACAATTAAAAGAACAGCCCCTTTGGCATTCTTGGCAACATTCGTCATCTGGTCTGCAGGTAACATTCAGCGTCCTACCTTCTGCTTTGACTCCCCCCACCACCCCTTTCCTCCTTACCTTTTTTCTGGTGCTGCTTTCTGACACCAAGCATCTACATTCCTGCTTTTCAAATACGGTTCAGTGGAGACTGAAAAAAGACTACTGTGACCCTTAACACTTTATTAATCTGTTTCTCTATTTGTCCTTTTGGACTAAAACTAAAAAGTTCTTAACAAACACGTTTAATTTTAAAATATAGATATTTTTGCACAGTTTTCAAAACTGCTTAAGATCGTGCAGACCCAGGACTCAATACCATTTCAAAGCTCCATCTCGCTTGAACTTCCTTTTTGCATTTTGCCTGTCATGCCACTCCACCCCTCCCAAATAACCTGCAACCACAGATCTTTGTTTATAAAACCCCTCCAGACAATCCACCATCTTGGATTATGCGGATGTCACATCTTATCTTTCACGGAAGGGCGGCCATCTTGGATTTTGCCTAACACGCCTCCCATCTGTCACTGACGGCCATCTTGTATCATTTTGGATGTTGGTGAATGGACCTACCGTCAGTCACAGATGGATGGCCATCTTCCATCACTTTGGATGTTAAAGAATTAAAATACCATCTGTCACAGGAGGATGGCCATCGTGGATTTTGCTTATCACGCCTCCCATCTGTCACAGAAGGACGGCCATCTTGTATCATTTTAGATGTTGGAGAATGGACCTACCATCAGTCACAGATGGATGGCCATTGCATCATCCTTTAGAATGTTGGAGAATGGACCCACCATCTGTCACAGGAGGACGGCCATCTTGGATTTTACCTATCACGCCTCCCATCTGTCACAGAAGGACAGCCATCTTGGATGTTGGGTTACACGCCTCCCATCTCTCATAAATGGAATGCCGTCTTGTATGTGGCCTATTGCGCCTCAAACTTTATGCAAAATGAATGCACAAATTGCATCTAACACTTCATATCCCTCCAGCTTGCTCACTCAACCTAATGTTTTGGGCCTCAAATCAGACACCCTCAATAGTCTCACTACAGGACCAACACTTTGGCTCTCACCTGGTTCGCCAGCAAGGCCTATATTGGTTGTCAGAAAGCTGTACATGGGTGGAGGGTTCACCGACTCTACAAACATCATCTCTCTGTCGGAGAAGCCCAGCAGTTCTGATTCCTCGATGGGCACGAGGAGCGGGAGTGAGAGGAGGACTGAGGAGGTCAAGATACTTGTCTGGACCGATGTAGCCTGTACGTCGTCCACTCCAGGCGGAGTCACTGTTGGAGATGTGGTGTTGTGTGGGGCGGTGGACAGTCTGATGCTGGCATTGTACAGCCCTTGGCTGCGTTCATCCGGCGAGGGCACTACTGTGGTGACGGGGACCTGAGTCACAGTAGAAGCTGTGCTGAAGGCAAAAGGTAGCTTTTCAGTCCTGGCAACACTAGGCACCACTGATGAAGCAGTGTGAGGATGCTGCTCAGCACCTGGAGGTGATGTGGTTTCATAGTCATGGGGAGACTTGGTGGTCTGAACTACAGGCCCAACTGTGGGGACGTTGAGAGCAGGGGTGGTCTTCGGCAGCACCGCCACAGGCTCTGTGAGTGGCACTCCCTTGGTGCTCCCCGTGTTTCCCTTGGTCCCTGGAGTATGTGGAGCAGGCGTTGTTTTGGGGTTTCCTGGTTTACTCGTGGTAGTGGTCACAGTGGCCCTGGTGGGTTTAACAACTGGCTTTGTAACTCTGGGACTTGATGTTGTCTTAGATCTGGCAACCGTGGTGGCCGGGTGAGTGGTAGTGTGAGCAGTGCTGGCTTTCACAGTGACTTGGGCCATGTGTGTTGGTGCCACCAATGTTGCGGGTGCTGCAGAGGTCGACACCCGGGATCGCTTGTCCCTCTCTTCCTGCTCCGGCTTCACCACAATCATGGAGGTCACGGGTGTCACAAAGTTGTACTTGAGTGACAGGTTGGTAGCCTTCTCTGTCAGCAGTCGGCGAGCAGTAGTGTCGTTGGCTTTGATTCTAGCCTGTAGTAGGTCCTGAATGGTGAAGTAGGCCCACAGTCGCTGAACAAAGCCCTGAATCTGCTCGAGGTCCTCAGGGCAGCCGAATGCCGGCTCGCTGGCGTTGCCTGTCACTGGTATGTCATTCTCAAAGCTAACTCGATCCTTGTAGTCTTGGGCTGTCATCCGGACTTGCAGGTCGGCAACACCCGGCTTCACCTTTCCAGTCACCACCAGCTCCGATCCCGCGAAGTAGTTGGGAAAGAGCGTCTGGGTGACGTCCTGTATGCTGTTGCCCAGGTAGGCCAACTCAATGTCATAGAGCAAGGGGCTGGCTATCTCATCATAGAAGCCCTTCAGCTGCAGCGTGGCATCGGCGTCCTCATAGATCCGGCGAGCCACGCCACGGTTGTCCAACGAAAGCCGCCGCATCAGGTTGTAGTCGGCGTCGTCCCCAAAGGCCAGGCCAAAGAGTGAGATGTTGCCACCCATGGCGTGCCGAGCATTGGCCAGAATGCGGCCAGCTGTGGTCACCCCTGAGGTCGGCTCCCCATCGGTGAGGAAGATGAGGAGTGGTATTTTCTTCTTCCCTTTGACCTTCTCCCTCTCCGGTGTGGTCTGGTTAAAGACTGAGGCAGCAGCCAGTAGGGCGGCGTTGATGTCAGTCCCTGGTGAGTAAGAGAGAAAGCATGGTGAATGGCTGGCAAAAAATAGATCTGTATTAAGGGTGGCACACTTTCCTGACACTCGAGCGAGCAGTAGACATTGCACCTGGAGCACTGAGTCTGATGACTCCAGCACTTGAGAAGTGCCCTACACCATCCTAACCTCCCCTTGGGCACAGCTCTGCTGCTCCATCTGAGACCGCCATGCCCCCTACCCCAGACATCATGATACAGCAAGCACACCTGAGTGACATCCTGATACAACAAGCACGCCTGAGTGACATCCTGATACAACAAGCACGCCTGAGTGACATCCTGATACAACAAGCACGCCTGAGTGACATCCTGATACAACAAGCACACCTGAGTGACATCCTGATACAACAAGCACACCTGAGTGACATCATGACACAACACGCACACCTGAGAGACATCATGACACAACACGCACACCTGAGAGACATCATGAAACAACAAGCACACCTGAGAGACATCATGATACCTGAGTGACATCATGATACAACAATCACATCTGTGTAACATCATGATACAGCAAGCACACCTGAGTGACATCCTGATACAACAAGCACGCCTGAGTGACATCCTGATACAACAAGCACAACTGAGTGACATCCTGATACAACAAGCACGCCTGAGTGACATCCTGATACAACAAGCACACCTGAGTGACATCCTGATACAACAAGCACACCTGAGTGACATCATGACACAACACGCACACCTGAGAGACATCATGACACAACACGCACACCTGAGAGACATCATGATACAAGAAGTACACCTGAGGGACATCATGATACAACAAGCACACCTGAGTGACATCATGATACAACAAGCACACCTGAGTGACATCCTGATACAACAAGCACACCTGAGTGACATCCTGATACAACAAGCACACCTGAGTGACATCCTGATACAACACGCACACCTGAGAGACATGATGACACAACAAGCACACCTGAGAGAAATCATGATACAAGAAGTACACTTGAGGGACATCATGATACAACAAGCACACCTGAGTGACATCATGATACAAGAAGCACACCTGAGTGACATCATGATACCTGAGTGACATCATGATACAACAATCACATCTGAGTAACATCATGATACAACAAGCACACCTGAGTGACATCATGATACAACAAGCACACCTGAGTGACATCCTGATACAACAAGCACAACTGAGTGACATCATGACACAACAAGCACACCTGAGAGACATCATGATACAAGAAGTACACCTGAGGGACATCATGATACAACAAGCACACCTGAGTGACATCATGATACAAAGAGCACACCTGAGTGACATCATGATACCTGAGTGACATCATGATACAACAAGCACACCTGAGTGACATCATGATACAACAAGCATATCTGATCCAGATTACTGTATAGGGTGTAATACACACTCGATGATACAACAAGCACACCTGAGCCACCTACACCAAGTGACAAGTCTACTCCACCATTACCAAGATCCCCAGACATTCTGCGAGCCCGCCTACTCACACCCCTCAGCTTCCATCCTGTTGACGTAGTCTTTGGCGCTCTTGACGTTCTGCGGCGTAGCCTGGATGGATGGACCGCTCTTCCAGATGTTCACCGTGTCCGAAAACGTGATGAGGTTGAAGTAATCGTCCTGGTGTAGGTCACCCAAAATGACATGCATCGCCTTCTTCGTCTGAGGAGGAAGAGGAAAGAAAGGAGAGGCACCCATGACACTTACAGCTTTCAAGAGACCCTACACAGTGGTGGAGACACCACAAGACGAGATATGGATACAGGTAGGTGTGACTTATGCGGACAGTGAGTCCCCGGGAGGCTCCCCCGCTTGTAAAGCTGGTAAAAGCCCAGAGCTCCAACATTGCAATGTTCTCGTTCACAGCTGCTGCTATGAACAAAAGGCCTCAGGGAGCCGAAGGGATTTTAACCCCATCGGGCTCAGTGGGGCCTTTTGTTTTACAAATTCGAACATTCAGCTATCTAGGGGTGGACTGTTCTAATAGCCTTAGAGCCCTCTGTAGCAGGCTCTACCAGCCATTAAAGGCCCGCTCCCTTGTTAAGGCTATATTAATGTTACTGTGAATAGGCTGCCCTCGGGGTCACACAGGTTGTGTAAAATATACAACCTTTTTAGTTCGTAAAAGTTTCAAAGTTTATCAACTACGCAAAGCCTTGCCAAAGAATTTCACCACAAAAGCTTTTTCGGAGAAAATTCTCCTGCTAAAAATGGATCTTTGCAGGCATTGTTTCAAAGCCACACACACCTTTGCCACATGTTTCCCACAAATGAATAATTTAAACCTTCTCAAAAGTGGCATGGTTTGCAGAGTTTTGAAGAAGTCCTCACAAGCTCAGTGGCTGACACATTTGGCCCTCTGTTAGGGCCGGACCCCACGGTACCAGCAGCCCAGAGGGTGGTCGCACCTGCTTCATCTTCGTGCCGTACATTGACCCGCTGACGTCAATGACGAAGACCACGTTCTTCTGCACCGTCGGAAGCCCTCGTGGGGCGAAGTAATGCACGAAGTATCCGTTGTAGATCTGCAGAGGAGAGAAGGGTGCGTCAGAGAGGGGAGCCGAAAAGAAGCAAACAATCTGGGCATGCGCAGAGGGCTCCCCAGAGCAGCGTCCAGTGGAGACCTAGGGCCAGATGTATGACCCGTTTTTGCACGCGCAAATGGGTTTGTGACCCATTTGTGCATGCAAAAACCTACAGGGCCATGTACAAACCCTATTTAGCGAGTCGTTCCAAGGGTACCCCTTCCTAATTGCGACTCGTTACCCTATGTAAGAATGTTATGTGACCGCACCTGCGGTCGCAAAACACTCACAATTTACCGCCCTCTTCAAGAGGGTGGTAATGCACATGCAAATGGGAAGGGGTCCCCAAGAGACCCCTTCCCCATTGCAAATGCAGGGGAAATATTTTTTAGGGGCTGGCAGTAGTCCCAGGGACCACTACCTGCCCTTAAAAAATGAAACAAAAACGTTTCATTTTTCTTTTTTTAAAGCACTTCGTTTTTCTTAGGCTGCATTTAAAAGAAAAACATCTGCTTTATTTAAAAGCAGTCTCAGACATGAAGGTCTGCTGAGCCCTGCAGGCCACCATACCTGGGAGGCCCAGCCATTCTCAATGGGGTCACAAATTGCGCTTGCCTCATGAATCTTGATGAGGCATGCAGTTTGCGGCCCCATTGAGAATTGCTAACAGTGTCTCTGACACTGTTGTACATGTCATTTTGCGAGTCGCAAATTGCGACTCGCAGCTGAGCGCAATTTGCAACTTGCAAAATGACATGGTCGTACTAACAGGTATGGAGAGGCGGAACCAACAGGCATGGACATGCAGAATCAACAGGCATGGACAGGTGAAACCAACAGGCATAGACAGGCAGAATGAACAGGCATGGGCAGGCAGATTCAATGGCATCGACAGGCAGAACGGTCAGGCAAAACCAACAGGCATGAACAGGCAGAACCAACAGGCATGGAGAGCCAGAAGCAACAGGCATGAACAGGCAGAACTAACATGCATGGACAGGCAGAATCAACAGGCATGGACAGGTAGATTGAACGGGCACGGACAGGCATAATCAACGGGCATTGACAGGCAGAACCAGCAGGCTTGAACAGGCAGAACCAACAGGTATGGATAGGTAGAACCAACAAGCATGGACAGGCAGGATCAACAGGAATGGACAGGCAAAATCAATGGGCTTGGACAGGCAAAACCAGCAGGCATGGATAGACAAAACCAGCAGGCATGGACAGGGAAAACCAACAGGCATGGACAGGCAGAATCAACTAGCAGAACTAATAGTCATGGACGGGTAGAACCGACAGGTGTGGACAGGCAAAACCAAAAGGCAAGGACAAGCAGAACCAACAGGCATGGACAGGCAGGGCCAACAGGCACACCACTTTCTTCTGCAGTCTCTCACTTTGTAACACACTAATACCTTTTTACTCCCTACAGGCCAAGAACTGGTTGAGCTTGGAGTCTGCACACATTCACAACCCACTGACAGGCACTGTTAGAGACCTACAATGCCTCCTACCGCAAGTTCAGAGCTCCCACTCGTGCACTGTCACAAACTCACCCTCAACCGGAACCCGCTCAAACACCCAGACAGTGGTGGCCACACGCACACATGCGCACTCACTCACACCCATGCAATCACACGCACCCATTCACATCACTCACTCACACCCATGCAATCACACTCACCCATTCACATCACTCACTCACACCCATGCAATCACACTCACCCATTCACATCACTCACTCACACCCATGCAATCACACTCACCCATTCACATCACTCACTCACACCCATGCAATCACACTCACCCATTCACATCACTCACTCACACCCATGCAATCACACTCACCCATTCACATCACTCACTCACACCCATGCAATCACACTCACCCATTCACATCACTCACTCACACCCATGCAATCACACTCACCCATTCACATCACTCACTCACACCCATGCAATCACACTCACCCATTCACATCACTCACTCACACCCATGCAATCACACTCACCCATTCACATCACTCACTCACACCCATGCAATCACACTCACCCATTTACATCACTCACTCACACCCATGCAATCACACTCACCCATTCACATCACTCACTCACACCCATGCAATCACACTCACCCATTCGCATCACTCACTCACATGCAATCAGACTCACCCATTCACATCACTCACTCACACCCATGCAATCACACTCACCCATTCACATCACTCACTCACATGCAATCAGACTCACCCATTCACATCACTCACTCACATATATGCAAACGTTCATACATAAACGTACTCCAAAAACATTCAATAAAAGCATAACACTTACCTTCTGCAGAGTCTCTGGAAGGAAGCCTCAGAGGTGCCAGGAGGGCTGGGACTGCTGCCTCCTCTCATTGGCTGACCTCACAGGAGAGGGCAGTCCCTACCTCGTCACAGAGTGGGTTGGGGTCAGTGAGAGTTCTTGCCCACACCCCACTCTCTGGCAAGGTCTCAGTAATAGACCCTCAGCCCTGGGCACTTCAGGGCTTAAACCTGAGGTGCCCAGGTCAATGACGCCCCCCCTCGTCATGAGGGGAGGTCCTCCAGACGCTTTGCCAGACTGAAGAGGTCACGCCCAAAGGAGCTGCCCATCTTCAGCCTGGCAAAGGTCAGCTCGGCCCGGCAGGAGCCTGCACATTTAGCGCATGTATAGCACCTGGCTGCCTGACCTAAGCATAAACATAGTCTGTCAAGCCTGACCTTTCCTCTGCCTGACGGACACTCTTCATGTCAGGAAAAAGATGGGGGCTGTGACCCCTCTGCCCTGAAGGACAGGCCACTGCTGCACCTAGAGGCGACTCAGTTCAAAGTATACACTAAACAAGACTCAGATGCTCATGAAAACAAACTACAGAAACACAACATCTTTAAACAAGCATTGTCAAAGCCAATAGGTCCTCCCTTTTGCAGCTATTGGCTTTGCCAATGCTATATGTCGATGCTGCACAGCAAAAAAAGTTAAACTAAGGCGCAATGACATAACCGGTATTGCCAGGCCTGTTGTTCTGTTGGTGCAAGCGTCATTTTCTTGTTTATTTTTTATTTTAGCAATCTAAGATGGTGGATGCCACTTGGATTGTTAAATGAAAAAAAAAAATGTTGCTTTTTTGTAGCGGAGTGCCCGGGCAGTAAATGGCAGCTTGTGGAGCTCAAAAAAATGCACAAAAGAATATGCAACTGCCTGGGTCGGGGAGAAACGGAGCAGTGGGTGGGAGAAAGCAGCGAAGGAGGTGAGGTGAGAAAATACAAATGAAGCTGCATGGGGAGGTGGGGAAAAGCAACACATGAGGGGGAGAGCAACATGGAGAGCAAGGGTGAGGACGAGAAACTCTGAGAGAGAGAGAAACACAGAGTCCAGTACACAAGGAAGAGAGAACAACAAGGAGCACATGGGGGTCAGTGTTTAGAGGAGGGAAGCAGCACACGAAGGAGAGCTGGAAAACACATGCACTCTAAAGAAAGAAAAGAAAAAAGTAGTTCCCTAAATGTGAGCAGTGGAAGAACACGTTAGGATGGTAAAGAGGCTATGCTACAAAGGAACACCAAACACACAATGGTCAAGGCAAGTCATTGAATAAGAAACAAGCAAATAAGGGGACCACTGGCGTAACGAAAGCTGAGGGGGCCCCCCTGCAAGGTTTACGGAGGGGCCCCCATTCTGGATTTAATCCGAAGCTCTAAGGCCAGAGTACTGGGTGGAGGAGGTCCCCTGCAGCTCGGGCCCCCCGCACTGGGGGGGATGCGGGGGCCTGTGTTACGCCCCTGACGGGGACTAGCACAGTGCCACTGGGTCCAGAATATCTGGAGAAGGAAACCTCGCTCACTCAGATGTAGAATGCTTCGTCATAGGTCACCTTACCCCTTCCGGGTGAGATGATACTACCTGGGCAGACTTAACCTCATTCGGGCGGCAGGTGAAGCAGTGTGCTCCCATCCCCCTTCTGTTTAAAAAGGCTCCCTTGAGCCACTGAGCTGGCGAGCTCTTGGAGATGCACCTGTGTGCCAGGGAGAGGTACAGAGACCTGAGAGGATTGCGACAGCTTTCTCAGCAACCCCAGATGAATTTCGCTTTTTATCTCTACTGATGAAGGATAATATCCAGAAACACGTGTCTAGAGATTCACAGCACTAACCTGCACCAATGTGGGTGAAACACTTCAGCAAAATCTCAAGTAAGCATTTAAACTGAACCGCATTTACCAAGATGCAAAGGGGTGAACTCTGCTGGGAGGTAGCAGTGTGCTCCCATCCCGCTTCTGTTTCCTTCAAGAGGAATTTCTCATAAGGTAATGCTGGATGGGCAAAGTGATGCAAAAGAACCTCATAGGCAAACCCATTTTTATTGTGATATTAAGGAGATCCCTTAATATTACAATAAAAGAGGGCAGATGCCCGGTGAGTACTATGACTCATGCATCGTATGGAATGCCAACACGTTTCGGCCTATATGTTGCTCTTGTGGGTCAGAGGCCTTCTTGAGGACTAACATGATCCCTACATAACTACTGCCAACACTCATAAATTGACATACACCCCTAACAGGAAAGTAAACAAAAAGGTAGTGTTCCCAAAGTGACAAAACATGAAGACCCTGCAAAAAAGCACGGTATGTGTGGGGCGGGGGTGTTTGGGGGGTTGATAAAAGCACTCTCTGTCAATCAACTTACCCTGACTAGGAGATATCCTATCTTCTTGGTTTATGAAGGGGCGACCCTCTGTAGCAACACATTTGCATAGATAGAAAGTGAATAGCAGCCATGTTCACAGCAAAGCGAATATAGAGAACATTTTCAAGAGAAGTAGACTTATCAAGAGGAGGAATTCAATAAATAAATACAAGTAGAAATCAATCTTATTCCTAAATTACAGCACCGTAGTGGAAAGAGAAGAGAGGGTCCGTCAATCCCGCCCCACATCTGGGATTTGGATTCCTCCATCCAAGCGCGCAGGTTTGTTAAATGTGCTTCATTCTTGATTCACAATTCTCATCGTCTTGCTCATCTCGATGCGCTTTGTAAGTGGGGTTAATGTCACCGTTATATGTGAACAATGAACGTGTTGCAGAGTTTTCGCCTTGTACCAGCTGCACAGCCCGTGCCAGGCCCTGCTCATACCCACAGGTTGCGTCTGTACCGCAGCATCTGGCCCGCACACACACACACCCACGTACCACCGATGCTGAGCATGCGCAGTCACCTGAACGTCCCCCGCCAGGTCCTTCATGTTCACGTCATACTGCACCACAAAGTCCGCCATGATGCCGGAGCGGGAGTAGGCGGCCTGCTCACCGGGCGTCGGGGC